>NC_071259.1:33589288-33606788 GCF_023375685.1 Ictalurus furcatus | reverse complement strand
CACACAAACACACACACAAACACACACACACACAAAAACACACAAACACACACACACACATACACACACAAACACACACACAAACACGCACACACACAAACACGTAGGGATACCTGACATGAGTGACTGAACCTTACATCACATTGTACACACACACACACACACACACACACACACACACACACACAATCTTCACACACCTCAGTTTCTCACTGTTTCAATATCAGAAGGAATGAAGATCATGAATACAGAAAAGTGTCTGTGTGTGTGTGTGTGTGTGTGTGTGAGAGAGAGAGAGAGAGAGAGAGAGAGATGCAGAAGGTTCCGGAATAGAGGAGAGAAAACTGTGCAATTGATGCTGAGAAGTTCAAAGGCCTAACCAAAGCCTCTCATCTTACCGGCCACACACACACACACACACACACACACACACACACACACACACACAGCTGGGATGAAGGTCTAACATCACACTGAGCAACAGTACTCCATGAAGCAACATGAGCTCCAGGGGGCGCTGCGTTTAAGAGAAATGTTCTAGTCACTACAAGATCTGATCACGTGACATCTTTAAACAGCCAATCACAAAACCCCATATTTTTGACACCATCACTGGCCGTCACTTTTTATTTGCTCAATGCTTAGCATAAAATACATTAGCTAACTAGCCACCTAAACACAGCAGTTATCATGCTAAGCAGCTAGCTAGCTAACGTTAAGTCTGATTAACTGCTCCTTTAACATGGTGAAGCAGAGAGACAGACAGCAAGAGAGAGACAGAGAGAGAGAGAGACAGACAGACACAGAGAGACAGAGAGAGAGAGAGACAGAGAGAGAGACAGACACAGAGAGAGAGAGAGACAGACAGACACAGAGAGACAGAGAGAGAGAGAGACAGAGAGAGAGACAGACACAGAGAGACAGAGAGAGAGAGAGAGACAGACACAGAGAGACAGAGAGAGAGAGAGAGAGACAGACACAGAGAGACAGAGAGAGAGAGAGACAGACAGACACAGAGAGACAGAGAGAGAGAGAGACAGAGAGAGAGACAGACACAGAGAGACAGAGAGAGAGAGAGAGACAGACACAGAGAGACAGAGAGAGAGAGAGAGAGACAGACACAGAGAGACAGAGAGAGAGAGAGACAGAGAGAGAGAGAGAGAGAGAGAGACAGACACAGAGAGACAGAGAGAGAGAGAGACAGAGAGAGAGACAGACACAGAGAGAGAGAGAGACAGACAGACACAGAGAGACAGAGAGAGAGAGAGACAGAGAGAGAGACAGACACAGAGAGACAGAGAGAGAGAGAGAGACAGACACAGAGAGACAGAGAGAGAGAGAGAGAGACAGACACAGAGAGACAGAGAGAGAGAGAGACAGACAGACACAGAGAGACAGAGAGAGAGAGAGACAGAGAGAGAGACAGACACAGAGAGACAGAGAGAGAGAGAGAGACAGACACAGAGAGACAGAGAGAGAGAGAGAGAGACAGACACAGAGAGACAGAGAGAGAGAGAGACAGAGAGAGAGAGAGAGAGAGAGAGACAGACACAGAGAGACAGAGAGAGAGAGACAGAGAGAGAGAGAGAGAGTGTTTAGGTGTTATTACAGCAGCTGCATAAAACTGAACTGAGATCAAGATTAGTTCAGGTTCACATACCGACATGTTTCTACAGTCAAGAGAGTGTGTGAGTGACTGAGATTCTCTCTCTCTCTCTCTCTCTCTCTCTCTCTCTCTCTCTCTCACACACACACACACACACAAATGAGCTTGAGTCACCAAAAAGCCTGTCACGCTCACATAATCACACTTCTATAAATTGTTGATTAAGGCAACAATGTTATAGCGAGAGAGATGAAGAGAGAGAGAGAGATGAAGAGAGAGAGAGAGATGAAGAGAGAGAGGGAAAGGAGACATAGATGGAGAGAGAGAGAGAGAAATGCTGGTGCTGGGTCGATGAGGGAATTCCGTGCTGCTATTTTTAGCCCAGTTGCTCTGTGGGGTTCCTCCGGGAGAGAGATTCTCTCCTCTGCTGTTGGATTTCACGAGCACGAGCACGAGCACCGACCCAGAACATCAACATTCAGTGCACAGGATTTATTAAATGACAAGAAACAAAATCCATTTCTCTCTGTCTCTCTCTCTCTCTCTCTCTAATGAAGCCTGCTGTAGTGTTCGCTGTGGAACGATGTGCTGTCCCTTTAGAGGAACATTCTCGTTTTCCTTTCAGCTCTAAATGACCTGAACATCTTCCTTCTAACATAAAAAAGGATTTTATAAAGACGTGATCATTCACACGTGTTCGAGAGAAATACGAGCAGCTCCACATTTCGTGGTATAGATACACTTTCAGTAGAAACTGAAGAACATCCTCAGTGGTAGATATTTTAAGCTGATTTGTGTGCATCGTCCTTGACCCCAGGAAACTCTGTGTGTGTGTGTGTGTGCGTGTGTGTGTGTATGCGTGCATGTGTTAATTAAATGTCTCTGCAGGACACGGCTGATAAATCCATAATCACACCTGCTACGTGTGGCTCAGATTTTCCACTTCAGCAAGAAAAGCAGGATAGAAGCAGTGGGGTTCAGAGTTACTGCTGATTTCTGATGAAAAGGAGTTCAAACGGCTGTAAGAAGTCGACGTGGACGAGGACGCGAGCTTAAATTAACCCGTTCAGCGGATCAGACGTGCATTTGTACGTTTTAAACAAAAAAAAAGATCAGCTGTTCAGATCAGCTGAACGTTGGGTTCAGCGAAAGATCTGGATCGCGTGATCGTTCCATTTGAACAACAAAAGATCTGATCGTTTGGATCAACTGATCGTTTGGATCGACTGATCATTTGACCTGACCAAAAGATCATTAACTGAATGCTTGGATCGACTGATCAATTGGATCGACCAATCATTTGGCCTACCCAAAAGATCATTAGCTGAATGTTTGGAATGACTGATCATTTGGTTCCACCAAAAGATCAGCTAATCATTTTGAGTGATCATTTTGTGTGAAGTAAAAAAAGGGCTGATCATTGGCATCAATGAATCATTTGGTTTAACCAAACAACTCGGCTGAATTTTTGGGTTGACTGAACGTTTGGTTCAACTAAACCAAGACCTGCTGATCATTGAAACAGACTGATCTTGTTCAAACAAAAAAGATCAAAAGATTTCTCCACGAATCGTTCGGATTTACTGCTTCAGTTTGAACAAAAGAAGATTAGCAAATTTTCTGAATCAACTGACATTCTAACAAAGCACGACCTGCTGATTGATCACAAACCACAAAGGGGATCGACTGACGGTTTGGCTCGGCCAATAGTTTTGGATCGACTGATCAATGAATGTTTGGGTGGAACAGAAGTGGATCGGTTAATCACTCGGATCGAACAGATGACGATGAAGTGTTTGTTTCATTCAAACACGCCGATCAATAATAACTGATCAAAATAATAACTGATAAGATTTAATCAGAGGATTAACTGACTGCTGAAGTCAAAATCTAGGGCCTGAAATGAATGTTATGTTTTACTCTCTCTCTGTCGCTCACTCACTCACTCACTCACGCCGCAGAAAAATGGCGTCGGTTTGAAGGAAGTCGCCCTGATTACAGTTCACGTGGGATTTACTCAGCTGTTGGGAATTCTACAAACATGGAGCTAATTTCTTTTCTGAGTGTGTAACCTCACAGGAATACTTGTGGGTGTGTGTGTGTGTGTGTGAGCATGGGAAGACACTCGAGTGCTGCAGTGTGTTGAAGTTGCGGTGGAGCCGGCTGCGCCCCAATAACCGATTTTTAAGAACCACTTTCTCAACCTTAAAAGTCTCCGCACTGTGGTGAAGTTCACTTGATGAGCGTTTGATGAAGGATCGACTCGACATCAGTGCAGACTTCAGGAACGCAACTTACCCAGAATCCACTGCTGTAGATGAAGCCGGAGTTTAAACGTAGACAGGAGTTAAATGAATTCAATGATGAAATTTCACACAGAGTTCGAACTGATGCGTGTCGCTGTGGGCCGATATCTCTGAGAGACCAGGGATCATGTGACCAGAAAATTCATTCCGTCAATAACACACCACACACCCCACCCCCGCCTACAGCAGAGTATCTTCCATCAAAACTTCCATCATCATCATCATCATCATCATCATCATCAGACGATCAGCTGAACATTAGGATCGATGATCGTTCAGTGCAAACAAAAAAGCGAGATCAAAAGAGGATCAGCTGAAAGTCTGGACTGGCTGATTGATTTTCTTTAAAAAAAGATCCTAAAAGATAAAGAAAAAGATCCACTGATCGTTTGAATTATTTGAATGCTTTATTCAATCAATCAAAAGACGATCACCTAACCATTTGAATCGAGTGATCATTTCATTCTATTAAACAAACGCCGGCTGATCGTTTAAAATCCACCCGTCGTCCTGTTTAACCAGATGAAGTCTGGCCGATTGTTGAAAGATCAGCAGAACGTGGACGTAGAGGACGCTCGAGTAAGTGTTTCACTCGGTTGTTCGGGTTGAACAGAAGATCAGCTGAAATCATTCGGGATCGGGTGATCACATGGTGCAAAGAAAAAACTGAGACCAAGCAAAAGATCAGCTGGATTTTTGGACTGACTTATAAAAAAAAGTTTGTTTAAGCAAAGGATCGCTTGATCAGGATCTACTGAATGTTCAGTTCTCGCTTTAGAAGACGTGCTGATCATTCAGACAGATCGATTCATCGTTTGCTTCAACCAAAAGATCATCTGCTAACTGATTCGTCTAAAAGAACAGTTAAGTGTCTAGCGTGTGTTTTGTCTCAAACAAAGAACCAAGTAGGAGATCAGAGACTGATTCAGCTCTGTTGTTTGCGTTAGGAAAAAAAAGGTCAATTTAAAGATCAGGATCAGTATCGACTGAAGTTTAACCAAAAGATCAGCTAAACATACGGACCATGTGATCCTGTGGGTCGATCAAAAGAAGGTTGGGCCGATCGTTTGGGTCAACTCATCATTTGGTTTGGAGAGAAGACAGGCCGAAAGTTTGGACTGGATCGTTTTGATTCAAACAGAAGATGAGCTAATGGTTTGAACTGACGGAATGTTTCGACCAAAAAAAAGGATCGGCTGATTGCGTGTGCTGGTGTCAAAACATTCTCTACACGCAAACATCTCGCTAATCTTCTTTTCAAACCAAGAGCTCAGCCGATCTTCTTCTGAGCACGAAACGATCCCGCGATCCAAACGATCACTCGCTCCAAACGATCACTCGCTCCAAACGATCCCGCGATCCAAACGATCCCGCGATCCAAACGATCCCGCGATCCAAACGATCCCGCGCTCCACACGATCACTCGCTCCACACGATCACGCGATCCACACGATCACTCGCTCCACACGATCCCGTGATCCACACGATCACTCGCTCCACACGATCCACACGATCACGCGATCCACACGATCACGCGATCCACACGATCACGCGATCCACACGATCCACACGATCACGCGATCCACACGATCACTCGCTCCACACGATCACGCGATCCACACGATCCAAACAATCACTCGCTCCACACGATCCAAACGATCACTCGCTCCAAACGATCAGCTGATCAAACTGTTTCTGATGTAACCGCTTTCCAAAATGGCAGTAACCCATCGTCTCCAGTTACACTCGCATCTCTCTCTCTCACACACACACACACACACACACACACACACACACTCACACACTCCTGACAGTGTTCGTACCCAGGCCAGTTTGTTCAGCAGTTTAATAATGTTAGTACATTTCACTTGCAGGAGTCAGGACCTGGTCTCGGAGCATTAATACACTACTGTAAAGCCAACATGGTGTTTATTGCTAGGACACAAACTTCATCAACGTCTAAAACTCGCGTTCAAAATGTTACTCGAGTGCACTCTTATTTTTAACACACACACAAAAAAAAACACCTCTAAATAATAAAATGAACTTTGCTCTGCTTTTGAACCCGAGTGTGAAGTTTGGCACAAACTGGAACTTCAGTGTGAATCTGTGGAGTCAGACGTCTGGGGCGGGGATCAGGGTGTGGTTGGAGATTGGTGCAGACCCTGTGTTACACGTGTAAGTCTCTGAGATCTCGCCGTGTGGGCGTGGTTACTTGGCGTTGTAGCCGGCGAAGCGCTGGTTTAACGGGTTCTCCGGAGACTTCGTCCACTCTTTCTTCAGCTGCTGTTTGAGCTGAGACAGGCGCATGTTGGGGTTCTCCATCTTCAGGCGGGGCATGTTGGCCTCCTCAAACGCCGCGTAGGCCGCCTTCATCCTGCGCTCGGGGTGGCGGTCCAGATCCTCTTTGGTGCTTCTCACACACACACACACACACACACACACACACACAATCAATTTAATCTTCAAATTTCAAAACAGTTCTCTAACCAAAGAATAAGTGTAAAGAACACTAACTCCTATTTTTGTGGATTCAAAGCTTTTTCCAGAATACAGTTAAACTGTTCAGACTTTCCATATAAACATCAGACATGTTCACGTCAGACATGTTCACGTCAGACATGTTCACGTCAGAGAATAAAAGACTGGCTTAGAACCTTAATGTCTTTAATTTGACCAGCAGAATATTTATATTTTCCCAGAAGTTTTTCCGTTACATTTGCAGATCTGGACGTCAGGGCCTTTAAATTCCGGACTTTTTATTTTTCCACCAGATTTAATCGACCTGTGCAGGAACGCTACATTAACCCACACAATCTAACCTCAATGTAAAACACAAACAAAACACCCCACAATTATAACTGATAATTCGTTCAAATTCGGCTCAGTTTTGTCTAATTGTCTCCAAGGAAAGGACTCGGAAGATACGCAGATAAATTACTGAAGGAATGAACGAATAAAACACACAAAGAAGAAGAAACAGAAAATATATTCAAATAACCTGCTATGGAAAATGTTAGATTAGTTTGTTATTATTATTATTATTATTATTATTATAATACCTGAGCATAGCGATGGCGTCCTCGATGGTCCGGGCCGATTCTTCTTCAAGAATGATGTGGTTAATGTTCTCCTCCAGCGGCATCTCCAAATTACTCTTCTCTACGAGCGGGAAGAACAGGATTAGAGATAAGGAACTGTTTATAGATAAAGATAGGGCTTGTATAGAAAAAGAGTTTGATTTTGGAGTTCAGTAAGACTGCGTTTAAGTCGAGCTACTGGAGCAAACCACTGACGCCCCCCCGCCGCCCCACCGTTCCCTGTGTCTGAACATCCTGTAGTGCTTTTTCTGCAGGTTTGACTTGTATTTAGGGCGGGGTTTTATGAAACCTGGCAACCCTCCGAATGAACTTCCAGAACAGCTGCTCTATAAAACTGCAGTCCTGATGAACACACCGAGTCTGAAGCTGGTGAGCTCTCTTAAAAGAAAAAACAACAACAAACACACACCCTTATCTATATACACATATGATATGTGTGTGTGTGTGTGTAACCTTTTGTCTCGGTCTCTTTAAGCGCTTGTTCCCGGTCGAGGTTCTGCTCGATTTGAGCTCGTGTCATTTTGCTCAGAGTTTCTCGGGTCTGTTTCCCCTTCAGCCTCAAATCCTCTTCATCCAGGAGACGCTGGTTCTCTCTCTTCCTCTCCAGAGCCTCCAGTCGCTTCTTCTCCCTCTCATCCTACACACACACACACACACACACACACACACACACACACACACAGAGAGTTCAATGAGATTCTGTCATTCTGGGATTTTTCCTCCTGATATAAAGAGACAGCAGGAAACAGCACGAACCCTTTCCTAGTGAACGTGACTGTTTCTGAAGGACGAGGCGTCCTGCGTGTATATCGTGGGATAAAATTAGACGCAGTGAGGGATTAAACACACGGGCAGCGTTGACCTGCATTACTGCATCCTGTGACGCCGTTATTTCGGCCTAATTCTACACGTGGGCCGTATTACGCCTCCACGTCCGCTCCGTTACTCGACCTTTTATCACCGTTTACGATAGTTTTGTTGCAATACTTAAAAATAACTCTGAAATTAAAATTGAAAAAGAAAGACACGTGCAACACTCAGACACGTGTCCAAAACAGCGATGCGCACGTGACAGCAGGCTCGTCCCCGAGAGGGACACGCTGTGACGCAACGTCCACGATAACACGCCTGCTTGTAATGAGCTCCAGAGACTTTAAAAGGAAAAATGAACGAAGTAGAAGATCTCTCGCTTGCTAGCCACGTCAGACAGGAAGTGATGTCAGAAGAAAAAAGATAAAACTCTTCTTATCAGCCCTAATGACCTGGAGTGACCCCTAACAGAGCTGGCTGAGGGGACAAAAAGACCTCATCACGCTTCTCGATGCCCGAGGCCGTGATCAGACCGAATGACGCACCTGAAGGACACCTGCATCACTAGTGCTCAGGGCTTTTAGAACGGTTGTCTTGCTAGCAGCTAGGAAGTGATGTCAGAGGAAAGACAACACACACATCAGAGAGCTCCCGAGTGTCTGATGCCACAGTAACACGGTTAAATCGAGGCGTGTGTTCCGTCCCCCGGAGATGTGCGCGTCCCAAATTAACATCCCTGAGCCCTACATTTCTCCGAGCGTCGTGCCGAAGCAGACTTTCCCGCGTGATGAAGACGCCCCGGCGCGTCTCTGAGGTCAGACAGCGACGTGCGGTCGGTCGGTGAAGGGGTTCTGCCTGGAGACTTCACACGACTGGAAGAAGGTCAGAGTCTCTCACACACCTAAAGAACTGGAATTATACCTACTGACCTGGAAAGTCCTCTAACACCCCCTACACTCCCATGATGCACTACTGCAGGAATCATTAGCGCTTATGACTCCATTAAACTCTCAGTCTGCAGCTGCGGAGTAAAAATCCCTCAGACTGAACGTCTTCATTTCTCTCTCCATCTCAACTAAACATCTGGATCTGGTTCTCTCACTGACTCACTTAGAAGAAAAAAAACCCGACAACCTCACTGAGCGACAGAGGTTGAAGGTCATCACGGACACTACTGACCCCAAACACACACACACACACACACACACACACACACACACACACACACATCAGCCAATCAGAGTAAAGGTCTGCCACACTGACCAACCCAAGCTTAGAAGATCTAAAAATAGTCCAATCGCCGCGGAACGCCGAGATGAAAGAGATCGAGTCAAAGAGATGCGGCCAATCAAAGACAGAGAGACAGACAGGCAGAGAGAGACAGACAGGTAGGTGAGACAGGTAGATGAGGTGATCAGATCAGGACTTCACTGCGAGTGGATTGGGTTTGTATCGGGTTTTGTGGTGCTTCATTTCCTGAGAAAGCTTAAAGGTCTGGGATACAGGGTCACATGACCTCACCCGCAGCGCAGGAAGACGCCTGGATCGGATCCTGGATCAGATAAACATCAAATAAATAAAGTACTCTCAGGACAGGAGACAGATGGAGAGTGATATATCTGGTACAGTGATGCGAATAAAACAGCGTGGAATCCGTCAAGAGCAGAAAAGTGAAGGTGACTCGGTGGAAGTGTAAATAAAGATGAAGATGGAGGGGATAAAGATGGAGGGGATGAAGATGGAGGGGATGAAGATGGAGGGGATGATGGAGAGGATAAAGATGGAGGGGATGAAGATGGAGGGGATGATGGAGAGGATAAAGATGAAGATGGAGGGGATGAAGAGGAAGATGGAGAGGATGAAGAGGAAGATGGAGAGGAAGATGGAGGGGATGAAGAGGAAGATGGAGAGGATGAAGAGGAAGATGGAGAGGAAGATGGAGGGGATGAAGAGGAAGATGGAGAGGAAGATGGAGGGGATGAAGAGGAAGATGGAGAGGATGAAGAGGAAGATGGAGAGGAAGATGGAGGGGATGAAGAGGAAGATGGAGAGGAAGATGGAGGGGATGAAGAGGAAGATGGAGAGGAAGATGGAGGGGATGAAGATGGAGGGGATGATGGAGAGGATAAAGATGAAGATGGAGGGGATGAAGATGAAGATGGAGAGGAAGATGGAGGGGATGAAGATGAAGGGGATGAAGATGGAGGGGATGAAGATGGAGGGGATGAAGATGGAGGGGATGAAGAGGAAGATGGAGGGGATGAAGAGGAAGATGGAGGGGATGAAGAGGAAGATGGAGAGGATGAAGAGGAAGATGGAGAGGAAGATGGAGGGGATGAAGAAGAAGATGGAGGGGATGAAGAGGAAGATGGAGAGGAAGATGGAGGGGATGAAGAGGAAGATGGAGAGGATGAAGAGGAAGATGGAGAGGAAGATGGAGGGGATGAAGAGGAAGATGGAGAGGATGAAGAGGAAGATGGAGAGGAAGATGGAGGGGATGAAGAGGAAGATGAAGAGGAAGATGGAGGGGATGAAGAGGAAGATGAAGAGGAAGATGGAGGGGATGAAGAGGAAGATGAAGAGGAAGATGGAGAGGAAGATGAAGGGGATGAAGATGGAGGGGATGAAGATGGAGGGGATGAAGATGGAGGGGATGAAGAGGAAGATGAAGAGGAAGATGAAGGGGATGAAGATGGAGGGGATGAAGAGGAAGATGGAGAGGATGAAGATGAAGATGGAGGGGATGAAGATGAAGGGGATGAAGATGAAGATGGAGGGGATGAAGATGAAGATGGAGAGGAAGATGGAGATGAAGATAGAGGGGATGAAGAGGAAGATGAAGGGGATGAAGAGGAAGATGGAGAGGAAGATGAAGGGGATGAAGATGAAGGGGATGAAGATGGAGGGGATGAAGAGGAAGATGGAGAGGAAGATGGAGAGGATGAAGACGAAGATGGAGAGGATGAAGATGAAGATGGAGGGGATGAAGATGAAGATGGAGGGGATGAAGATGAAGATGGAGAGGATGAAGATGAAGATGGAGATGAAGATAGAGGGGATGAAGAGGAAGATGGAGAGGAAGATGAAGGGGATGAAGAGGAAGATGGAGAGGAAGATGAAGGGGATGAAGATGAAGGGGATGAAGATGGAGGGGATGAAGAGGAAGATGGAGAGGAAGATGGAGAGGATGAAGATGAAGATGGAGAGGATGAAGATGAAGATGGAGGGGATGAAGATGAAGATGGAGGGGATGAAGATGAAGATGGAGGGGATGAAGATGGAGAGGAAGATGAAGATGAAGATGGAGGGGATTAAGAGGAAATAAAAAGGAAACGGTTCTTTGTATCAAAATATTTTTAACTGGAAAAAACTGAACAAGTCAGAAACAGGTCAAAATATTAATCTGCTCTTGATATAAAAAAACAAAAAGAAAATAAATATATAAAGTCTTACGCTCGGGTGTTTTGGATTTTGTCTTGTTGCACATTTCACACTGATTTACTTCTTTATTTATTTAATCTTCTTCGAATCCCTTCTTTCTTTATTTTTATTAAACCCAGAGGACGTGGGGGGTGTAAACTTTTGTTATATTTTATATATATATATATATATAAATAAAATATATAACTTTTTTCTCATTCTGACGCGACTTTAATCTGCTGTAATGAACCGGTCGGTTTCTGTGAGTGATTAATAAAACGTCTAATCTCAGATCAGATTTCATCCAAATGGAAATGATCTGATTCTGTTTATTTTTTTACATCTTTATATTCGTGTTGTAATTTTAACAATGCGCTTGAGGATTCTTTCTAAAGCAAAATGCAAAAAAACACAAAACAACAAATAAATAACAACAAAATAAATAAATGAAATAAACAGACAGAGCTTTAGGAAGGTGAGAGTTCAGCGCCCCCTGGTGTTCACTGAGGGACTCACAGCTCTGTACAAACAGCACAGTGGCGTTCACGTTCTTACACATCGACTCTGTACAACTTTTCTTCTGTGTGTGTGTGTGTGTGTGTGTGTGGTGCTGATAGTTATTCCTGTAGACTAAAAACAGTTTAGATCAGATTTAGAGAAACACTTGAGTGGTGTACATACGGAGCGTTTTTTTTTTTTTTTTACCCACAATGCTGCAGGTCTTAAACCATGCACTGGTGACATCAGCAGCTTTTGAGGTCATTAATTCATCGTCATGACAACATCTCAGACAACTGGTGAGCAGTTCAGAAGGTGGAGATGTAGGTTCAGGTGTAAGCAGTACCTCAGAGCTTTAACATGTTTAGCTTCACGCCGTTAATCAGCAGAGCCGTGTGTAACGCGTTACTGTAACCTAATGACCGTTTCTGATAACGCAGTAATGTAACACGTTACGTTTTAAATGGATGTAATTTGAGTACAGTTACTGATGTCAATAAAATTGCGTTACTAATTTATTGTTAAGAAAACAACATTATGTAAAATATATATTTAAAATAAATCAGGTTTTGCCCTGAAGATTTTCTCTTTATCTCTGAATAATTCTCCACTCGGAGCGGTTCGTCACGACGTAACTGAACGTCAGTAAAAGAAGACGTCTGTAATGTTATATCTTCAGTGAACGGGGGCGAGACCAATCAGACAGCGTTTACAGGAGATACGTGGAAATACTCGCGTCTTATTGGCCGACGGTCTCTCAGTTCTGCTGAACGCTAGCTCACAGTCAGTGTGAGGGAAAATGGATATACGGCGAGTTTTATTTATTTAAAGCGGTAAGGGAGTTGAAACTGAAACAGAAACATCCTCTGAAGCTGAGCAGGAAAACAAGGCGTGTAAACGTCCATGAGTTCCAGTTTACGTGAAGATGACGTGAGCAGAGCAGAAGGAAAGATAATGAACTCTACATGACTCTGTAGCAGCTAAACACATACAGTGATAGCTTAGCTGTGTCTCCCCTCGGCTAGCGACTCCAAACTAGCCTAGTTAGAAAAGTTTTATATTTTATGAGGTCTGGTCGTCCTGCACACAGCGACACACCCGAGGATGGATTTATTATAAATCAGACTTTTTCTGATCGCGTCGTGCACGGACACTAAAGTTACTGAAAGAACCGAGTTTCACGTTGCAGTGTGTTTTTGTAGATCTGATGATAATCTGATTCATTTTACATGCAGTAATCAGTAATGTCATCAGATAGTGGATCACTAAACCACTGATTCATCGATAAAGACTTCCTCACGGTGTGTTCTGATTGGCTGAAAGCAGCATCTCTCTCTCTCTCTCACACACACATTTTTTTTTAACTTATCATCAGACCATGTGTTAGAGGAGTGCGTGGAATGTGCACAGATGATGATGATGATGATGATGATGAAGACCCTGACCTTCCTCTGCTCTTTCTTCAGCACGTGTTTGTCGCTCTCCTGCCACAGAGCGTCCTCCAGTTCCTGCTGTTTCTTTGCGTCCGCTGCAGCTTTAGCCTCGGCTTTCCGAGCTCGCGCCGCCGCCGACTTCGAGTTCTCACCCTGGAACTTCTTAGGCATCGCCACGCCTAAACACACACACACACACACACACACACACACGTTATTATCTCTCAGTCAGGTGTTTAATTCAGGTCCATGAAGCTCTTTACATGCAAAAACTCTGAGGTTTTTAAATTTTTTAAATTAAAAACAGAATTTAAATCAAATGGAACAAAAATTAAAATACTTAAAAAAAAGTCTTTATCAATTCTGCAGTGAACTCATAAGAAATCTTTAATACAAAAAAATATGAAAATAAAAAACAATCAATGTTTCAGCTGATATATAATGAATGATATTCTATAATTATAAATAGTTTATTAGCTATAATGAATAAATGCTAAGCACGTGACAGGTGTAAGCTCCAATCAGAGTTCATATGCATGAGCTGTGGGCGGAGCTTGTACGACTGAGGGAGTTTCTAATCATCATATTCATAAAAAACTCGATTTCTAGATGAGGATGAACTGCACTCCTGAACCTGGTGTTTATTAAAAATATTATTATTATTACTTTGTTCCTTCAAAATCAGGTTCTTAACCCGTGACATCATCACTGTTATGATGACGTCACATATTGCTTTACATTTAGGCAGGACATGACAGTGAAAAGAGATAAAAGCGTGACAGGATTTATGATTTTTTTGTGATTTATTTGTCACAGTCGGCTGTCTGATATAAACTCTGCAGCTTTTATTTGTTTGTTTGTTTGTTTGTTTGTTTTTCATCCACACACACACACACACACACACACACACACACACACACACACACAGAAATATTACACCAGTTTAGCTAACTACATGTTAGCGACGTGCTAATCACCATCAATCACGTTCAACTCAAATCTGAGGGAAATAAATATGCAGAGAACTGTTACAGAAATGAAGGAGGACTGATTTCTGAGTTCTCTTGTGACTGGAACTCGGAGTAAATATATAACAGATGCCCATGTCAGAGTTGTTGATATGCTAGCTGGCTAAAACAGCTAACAACATGCTACTGTGTGGCGCTGTGTGCTCAGGAGCGCTTTAAACACGCAACAAATACAGACTGACATGTATTAAATATAATATATTAATTATATAAATTGTTATCAAACACATGAGAAGGAATAAAAGTATATATTTTCACCAACCTGTCGTAGCTCCACTCTACTCGACTGGCGTTTCTTCTTCTTCGCCACCAGGTGAAAGATTGTTCCAGCGCTTTAACGTTCACTTCCGCCTCCTGGTGGCTGAGTGTTGAAACTACAACCTGCTGCCATCAACATAGCATTACACTGTTTTAAAAAAAATATATTATTAAAATACGAAACCATGCTGATCTGTTGAACAAACTGAAATGAAGAAATAAAACAGCTAGAAGCAATCTGAGTGCGTGAAAATGATTTTAAACCGTCTAAATTACTCTTGTTTATTTGGTTAATATTAAAAAAAAGGTAAAATGATGAGTTTTTTTTACTGTCGTCATCTCGTGGCTGAGTGGTGAAGTACACCTATAACCAAAGATCTAGAAAGATTAAATTATTATACACTTCTTATATAATAAAACAATAAACAGTATATTGAGTAAATATATGAACAATATTTCTTAACCTTTCTTAAGTATCCCAGCTGACCCTTTTATGTGCTTTAGAGAGATTAAACAAAAATTAAAGACTATAACGCGCTATTATTTTTACTGTCGCCATCTTGTGGCTGAGTGGAAAATTACACTTTGGTCCAAAGACGTGGCATCAGTAGAATGTTATTAAATTATAGATAGATAACTTTATTAATTATGGTATTAATATGTATTGAAATATATGTAATATTGATATGTTTAATTGATTAACAGGTTGCGAACATGTTAGATTCTATTTTTTTTTTAATCGCGCAGATAAAGGTTTTATAGACAGCGCTCTCTGTTATGGTTGAGTGGAAGGATCCGTTACCATAGAAACATTCAGCGGGATTTTTCAAGCGTCCCAGCGGAGGAAGACTAATGCATTTCCTGTGTATATTATGTATATGCAACATTTATATCTATATATTTATTTCTTTATTATAATTTTTAAACGTATTAACATATAATTAGTGGCCATTTCCCGCTTATAATTCGCTATTTAAAACGGTTTAGAGACTGTGCTTCACGCGCCATGCTCCCCCTATTCCAGTAGTTAGTGGTATGATCGGTCTCCATAGAAACATGTTCCGGCATTTTCTATTTTTAAAGCGACATTAACAAACAGAGTGTATGGAGTGGAACTCATCATCTTGTTTATAAAACACATTACATACTGATATATTATAGCTATGGTCTAAGAATTATCCAGCTGTTTTGTCTAACGTTTTAAGGACGGTGTGTGAGGGGTCGTGCCCCCCCCCCCCCCCCCGCCAACGTTGGTCCGCTAAGTTGAGTTGATCCGTTTCCAAAGATTTATTACATTCAATTTGAATTAATATGTATTAAAAAAAACATTGATGAACAATTATGAATGATTATTTCAGTTCGCTTTCAGTAACAGTGTGAGGAGTCCTGCTACCCCCTTTTTACTGGAGTGGAATGATCCGTTGCATAGAAACAGGCAACTGTGTGTACCAAGAAGAATAACAGCTTTAATCTGTAATGTTGTTTATAAAATGCTTGTAAAATAACCAAAATGCATCTTTTATGAACAAATATCTAAAATAAAAAAATCTATTCACTGCTTATATTGTTCAGTAAACAGTACCTCACGCGCCGTGCCCCCCTCCTTCCACCGCTGTGTGGAATGATCCGATTCCATGGAAACAGCCGCCATTTTTACGCGCCAAATTGAACGTGACAGCAGATTAGAGAAAGATTTAGCATGTAGCTAATCAGCATGTAGCTTTATTAATACTGTAAGAAAGAGTCAAGAGAAGAACTTGCTCACACTGTTAGAGTTTATTAACCTACATTAACTAAACTTTCCCGAAGGTTTTATGTAGTCAGGACTCATTTCCCCAGGGTGCTATTAACTTTATTACCTTTTAGCTTTAAACACTAAAGACACATTTAAATAAATAACAACGCACATGAGTTTAAAATTCATCCACACTTGACATTTATCAAAGTTTATGAAAGTTACTGTGTCCGAAATCGCATACTGTGAGAGTAGGTACTGCATTGCCGTTGAATCAGTAGCCTACGTACTAATCAGTATGTGTGTGTATTATGACTACAATCCCAGACATACTACATCCGCCATGTTAGCATTGTCATGTGACCTTCGACGTCATCATCACACACAAAAATCTTAAACAAGTTAACAATTTATTCAAGTATTGTTAAACAAGTCCTGTTTAACCAAGGTTTAATACTTACAAAGAACCCACGCGGTCTTCAGCGGTTTTTTCCGAGCTCGTTCGCACCAGTCCCGTTGCATTGTGGGATTGTTTGACTCACATAGTGTCCATCGTTTGCATACTGCAAAATCTCACTGGACGCAGTACACCATCCGGGTATTTCTCGTCTACTGTTCTCGCATACTTAGAATTCAGACATACTTTACTACCCCTCTGGAGTACTGCTTTTCGCCTACTGGGTAGTAGGTAAATATACGGTTTCGGACACAGCCATGGACTTTGAAAATGAACTAGGTTGCACATGCTGAACCCTCATTTGTGCTGATCTAAAAATAGCTGTTAGTCTACATTCATACATTCATACAGTTCAACTCCACGCATGAACAATAGTGAAATATATACACTAAACTGAAGAAATGCCGGACTCTAACCTATAAAACGCAGTAAACCGTCATAAAAGAAACAAAATGTTAAGAATGAACATGTTGCAGCTCTCACTTATACTGAAGCCGAAGTCCAGCTTTAAATCACCACGTGTTCATTATGTGCCATGTGAATCTGGGGGACACAGGACCCTGGGAAGATAGATACCCTCCACATTCAGCTGAACAACAGGCAATGTTTATATATTAAATAAAATAAGGCCAGACCACACATTAATATCTTTACATTTCACCCGTGCGTTAATCTGTCAATCTTGAATTTGCAATGTAATAACATTATTTATTTACTTCATCAGTGTGTGATAAAATAAATAAAATAATAAAACTGTTGGCTCGCGTTACAGCTGAGTATTTTCTACTAACATTGCATCAGCTTCATGGGATATTTCTTATCCTGTATAAGAATACTGAATTAAAATC
>NC_071259.1:33564288-33584288 GCF_023375685.1 Ictalurus furcatus | reverse complement strand
TGTCTGTAAAAACACAGCTTAAATACAAACATCTTCGGGCACATGTCCACATGTTATCACCCCCTCGTGTCAGAAAACCCTTTTCCCAGGCATAGGAGGAGAGCTTGAAGGACAATAAGATAGACAAAACAAGATAGCAGGACGCCTTCTGAGCACTTCGTCACACTGCAAGGTCACAATACGTATTCTCTGAATAACAGAATAACACACTGTAACTCTCTGAGTCATCTGGGGAAAAATCAAATGAACATAACCAAATAAACACAACATCCAGAACCATCCCCTCCTGTAACCAGGTACACACACACACACACACACACACACACACACACACACACACACACACACACTGACACTTTCAATCAACAGATCATCACTAATGAGAAGATGAGGAGTGAACCTGTCTCTACAGCACAATATCAAAAGCCCTGTGTGTGTGTGTGTGTGTGTGTGTGTGTGTGTGTGTGTGTGTGTGTGTGTGTCAGTATCTGAGGATGAGGTTCGGCAGAGGAATGCAGCTGCTTGGGAGTCTGCAGTTTCTCATAGCCACAGTAAGATCACACACACACACACACACACACACACACACACACACACACACACACACACACACACACGCACACACAGTAATGTTTACACTCTGTTTGTTTGATTATTACTCTTTGTCTCTGCAGCTCCTCTACACTGGCATTGTTATCCTCGCTCCTGCACTCATCCTAAATCAGGGTACACACACACACACACACACACACACACACTGTGTTTATTACTTTATTATTATTAATGTATGACACGATAATACAAATTTACATAGGATTTCTGTGTGTGTGTGTGTGTGTGTGTGTGTGTGTGTGTGTATGTTTAGCAACAGGGCTGAACATGTGGGCGTGTCTGATCTCCACCGGACTCATCTGTACGTTCTACACAAGTCTGGTGAGACGTTAATGTTTTAAATCACACAGCACAGAATCGTGTAAAGATCACGTGTGACATAAACGTGTAATAATGAGCGAAATTCTTTATAGGGTCTGTATTGTTCAGTTCGTTACTAAACACTACTTTCACACATCCCTCGGCTGATCTTTATTATCAACTCCATTAATATGACAGTGAGACGGATGCGGTGTTTAATCCGGAAATTAAAATGAAAAGACTGCTTCGGAATTTTATGTTTAAACACCGATTTTGTGAGGTTTTATGTTTCATTATATAAGGATTTAATTTAAGTTTCCTTGTTCGCTGAAGGGGAGGTTTGTGTTTTTTCTCTCTGTAGGGAGGAATGAAGGCCGTCGTGTGGACAGATGTGTTTCAGGTCGTCGTGATGCTTTTGGGTTTCATCGTTACCTTCGTCCACGGCACCGTCCTGGCAGGAGGACCAGCTAAAGTCCTAGAGATCGCCTACAACGGATCACGCATCAACTTTAACGAGTACAAAGCAAACTTTCTCTACTTACAGCTGGAACAGAACACCTCAGTGTGGCGTGTTTCAGCACAGCACCTCACCTGCACCACTCACCTGCACCCCTCACCTCAACCTCTCACCTGAACCTCTCACCTGCACCCCTCACCTCAACCTCTCACCTGAACCCCTCACCTGCACCCCTCACCTGCACCTCACATCTTCACCCCTCACCTGCACCCCTCACCTGAACCTCTCACCTGAACCTCTCACCTGCACCCCTCACCTGCACCTCACATCTTCACCCCTCACCTGCACCCCTCACCTGCACCCCTCACCTGCACCTCTCACCTGCACCCCTCACCTGCACCCCTCACCTGCACCTCACATCTTCACCCCTCACCTGCACCCCTCACCTGCACCCCTCACCTGCACCTCTCACCTGCACCCCTCACCTGCACCCCTCACCTGCACCTCACATCTTCACCCCTCACCTGCACCCCTCACCTGCACCCCTCACCTGAACCTCTCACCTGAACCTCTCACCTGCACCCCTCACCTGCACCTCACATCTTCACCCCTCACCTGCACCCCTCACCTGCACCTCTCACCTGCACCTCTCACCTGCACCCCTCACCTGCACCCCTCACCTGCACCTCACATCTTCACCCCTCACCTGCACCCCTCACCTGCACCTCACATCTTCACCCCTCACCTGCACCCCTCACCTGCACCTCTCATCTTCACCCCTCATCTTCACCCCTCACCTGCACCCCTCATCTTCACCCTTCATCTTCACCCCTCATCTTCACCCCTCACCTGCACCTCTCATCTTCACCCCTCATCTTCACCCCTCACCTGCACCTCTCATCTTCACCCCTCATCTTCACCCCTCACCTGCACCCCTCATCTGGACCCCTCACCTGCACCGCACTTCACCAAGCCAAGTGAATCTGAAGTAAATTGGACGGAGGTGTGTGTATTCGTAATGTTTTTGCAGTGCGTTTACATCTTCCTGTTTCTCGCTCGGTCAGTTTTGGGTTGGATCCTCAGAGGCGTTACTCGTTCTGGAGTTTTACGGTCGGAGGGACGATGGTGTGGTTATCCATGTATGCAGCGAATCAGGCTCAGGTGCAGCGCTACATCTCCTGCAGGACGGAGAGACAAGCGAAGTGGTGAGACGCGAATACTTCATCACGCTTAATTCACTGAAGTCTGTAAGCGTCCGTTATGTTAGATACATTAACATCGTAACTCCAGAGTTAAACTATAAATGCAAAACTTTATGTCTCTTCTGAACAGTTAAATTGTCTACAAGAAAGCAGACATTGTGTGTGTGTGTGTGTGTGTGTGTGTTTCAGGGCTTTGTTGATTAATCAGGTGGGTTTGTGTCTGATTGTGAGCAGCGCAGCTACATGTGGTATTGTGATGTTCGCTCTTTATTCACACTGCGATCCTCTCAAATCCGGCCGAATCTCTGCATCGGATCAGGTCAGTCACACACACACACACACACACACACACACACACACACACACACACACACACACAGAATAATTAAAAATGCACAAAAACACTTTTAAAATGCTAAAATAAATCACGGTTTAGTGGATGAAATTGAATGAATCCGTTCCTCATGCACAAAAACGCTTGTGAATCACTGAACTGAATCGCTGTTTAGTCAATCGAATCAAATCATTATTAATGTTCAAAAACATTCTTATATCATAAATTGGAATTGATACACTGCTAATTCAAATCACTCTTACTAAGAATGTAAACGTAATTAGGAATATATATAAATATATATATATATATATATATATATATATATATATATATATATATATATATATATATTTCAGCGTTTGGGTGTGTAATATTTGAGTGTGTGTGTGTGTGAGTGTAATATGAGTGATGTTTACAGTACATGCCGTATTTGGTACTGGATATATTTCGGGAACACCCTGGCTTTCCTGGACTTTTCCTCGCGTGTGCATACGGTGGAACGTTAAGGTAAAAATATAAACTTAATTCTATGTAATATTTCTCTCCTAGTTTCTCTTTGTGTTTGTGTTATCACTACTTCTCCCAGCCAATCAGAACACACTGTACTGTTCTCATCCAATCAGAACACACCATACTCCTCTTAACCAATCAGAGCACACCATATTGTTCTCAGCCAATCAGAACATACTGTACCTCTCTCAGCCAATCAGAACACACTGTACTTCTCTCAGCCAATCAGAACACACTACACTGCTTTCATCCATTCAGAACACACCATGCCTCTCTCAACCAATCAGAACACACCGTTCTGCTCTCAGCCAATTAGAACACACTATACTTCTCTCAGCCAATCAGAACAAACTGTACTTCTCTCAGCCAATCAGATCTTACTATCCTGCCCTGATTTTGGTGAAGAATGATAGAGTAGTAGCTTCTGGTTCTGGTTGTTCTCCCCACAGTACGGTCTCGACCAGCATTAACGCCATGGCTGCGGTTACGATGGAGGATCTGCTGAAGCCGTTTCTGATCAACTCGTTACAGAGGAAACAGATGCAGCTCTGCAAATTACTGTGTACGAAATATTTCATTTAATTTTAATTCATTTCTAATGAGTAGGTGAGTAGCTCCGCCCCTCAGGCCGATTTAAACAGATGATCACTTTACATGTTATGATGGTGCTCCTGAATTGGCGCGGTTCACTTGATGTGATGTTGTAATGTTGTGATGTGATGTTTGTGTGTGTGTGTGTGTGTGTGTGTGTGTGAGATAGCGTTTCTGTATGGAGTCGGCTGTATCACGACGGCGGCTCTCTGCTCTCTCCTGGATTGGGGAGTTCTTCAGGTACACCATCGGCCTCGACACATTACACCGAGTGTACAGTGTAGGAGTGAAGCGCTCTATTTAACACACGTCCTCGGTTCCCTTTTATAAAACTCTGTACGAGTGCTCCACCCTGAAACACAGGCCGTTTGTTTATATTGAAATATCTGTGATCTGTTACAGAGCACGCTGCTAATTTGTGTGTTGATGCTGTACGTCCGTTATATCTTCGAGAAGTTTGTGGCTGTGAGTCACGCTGATGTCACAGGGAGACGTTCTGATTGGTCGCTCAGTTTCAGTGGTGTTTAATAGGAGTAAAAAACTTCAGTGATCTCATACATAAGTGAAAATTGTTGTGAGCGCCTAAACAAAAAAGTGCAAGAGCTTCTTTTTGACCTTTTTTTTTTAGTGATGTTTAATGTCATAATTAATGAGAATTCCAGCACTGAAGTAGTGAAGACACTGAAGCCGAACTCGTTTTCCTCCCAGAATGCAATGCAACTGTACCCCACTGATTTACTGCAGAGACCTGGCTCAGCGAGTTAGCGGACTACAGCATGGTGTTAACAGCGGTGTTAGTGTGAAAGTTGAAGCTTTGGAAGCTGATCTGTTTGAGCAGAGTGTACAGATGAGGAGGTCAGAAAGCGGGACAGACTAAAGGACTAAAGCACCGCTGCATCGCTCTCCATAGAAGGGGTCAGAGCCTAGTAATGATTCCACTGATCATTCTAATAGACAGGGGGCTAAAGATACTCTAGGGAACAAAAGAGAACCCAGAACACCTCTTCACATGGTGAGGGACTGATACACACCTCATACTCCTTTCGGAAGATGATGATAGAAGGGGAGGGGCTTAACAACAGAGTAATACCATATACATGTACTCAATCTCCTTCCTGTATCCTGTATCCAATCACAGGGCTCGTTTACAGTCATGGGCGTGGTTAACGGGCCGCTCCTGGGCACTTTTATCCTGGGTATGTTCATCCCAGCTGCAAATAAACCGGTAAGAACCTTGACATGAACCATGCAGTGCATTATGGGAATTCATCTCTACTGATACATATAATGACTGAAAGCGTAATCATATTTCAGTTATTTCCTCAAACATGAAATGCCATGAGTTCAGTTTGTCTACTGATGTCATATTAATACTATTGTCTTCAAATGTACAAATAAATAATTAATTATGAACAGCAGGAAACTCCTTTCAACTAAACGAAATATTTGCCAAGTGGCAGTATATCTCATTTAAATCTGCGTCAGTTCTCTCAGGTTCTCTTTCATACAGTTTTATCGTGAACAGCCTCCATTATGGAATTTATGTATCTGGAAAATGCTCAGTTTCTGAATATCTTACTTTCTTTAACATTTCTATGTAACATTTTTACTTTTTTTTCTTCTGGAAAATCTAAAATTAGTATTTTTTGGACACTTGATTGTACATTTTTAAGACAATAAGATCCCATAAAGGTTCTTCAGTTGTCGCCTCTGGATAAATGCTTAAAGGTTCTATGTAGAACCTTGCAGCAATGTTTCCCGATCAGGAAGAATTACAAGTATAACCCCTTATTTGGAAGCAAAGACTCCGTGATTATTTAGTTTAACACTTCGCTTCGTGGTATCAGATTATTCAGTGATTCATTTGGATAGTTCAAGGTTCTCAGACTCCTATAAGGGTCCGACTTGAACCCTTTCTGATAGAGAAACACTGTGCTGAAGGGTTCTACATACAAGCTGTACAGGTTCCTTTAGAACCCTTAAAGGGTTGTAGTTCTTTGGTTCATCTTATGTAAACAACTCAAACCATCTTGGGTTCTCAGGGTGCGTTTGCTGGCGTTGCGGTGGGGTTCTCTCTCGCTCTGTGGCTCGCTGTTGGAAGCTCTGTGTATCCTCCAACCCCACAGAGAATGGGTGTGTTACACACCAGCGCAGACTACTGCCCTTCAGCTAACACTACACACAACTCCACCATGCTAACAACACCATCACCTACACTATCACCTCCAGGACCTGCAGAGCACTGGTGAGTAAAACACGTAAAGATGGAGGTAATAGTCCAGCGGAAGGACTGAGGAGCTACGAGGATGTTGGGGTGAGGCGACATGCGTGAATTTAGATTTTGTGCTAAACTGCTTAAGGTCAACATTTCTAACATCTTGATGTTGATGAGAAATTTACTGGCCAATTATTCCACAAACTCACAGTAACATCTTTTTATTTAGGCAACAAATGCCTCTAAAATGCACGTTTTTATTCAATAGTGCATTATTATACGTTATTATTATATTGATAAGACATGTAGTAATATACATTATTATTATTATTATTATTATACATTAAATGTATTTTGACATCTTTTCAAAATGATTTCTTTATTTATTTTACAAACTTTATGTTATTCAATTACATTTTTAAATGTCTCCTGGAATTAGTCACTTATATTTGTAATTGTCACCTCGGGTGATTCAGTTACATTTGTAAATGACTCATAGAGTGATTCACATAAGTTTGTAAATAACTCTTGAGTGATTCATTTACATTTCTAAAACCACTTGAGTGATTAACGTAAGTTTGTAAACAATATTGTGAGTGATTCACTTATACCTTTAAATGACACCTTGACTGATTTGCTTAAGTTTGTAAACAACTCCTTGTTCCAAGCGAGAGTTTAATCCTCCACGTTTATGGAAACTTTGTTCACTCTGGTGTGGTGAACAGATACCAACACACACACACACACACACACACACACACACACACACATACACTAACACAGTGTTAATTGTTATCTTGTCATGACTAATACTTTAAGTGACTCATTTCACTTTGTGCTTTATCGTCTCTGCTGCTCTCGGCTGTAGGCATCGTGGTCTTCAGGATTTTTACTCCATATCCTACCTCTACTTTGGAGCTCTGTCCACTGGAGCATCTGTGCTAGTTGGATTAGTGGTTAGCTACCTAACAGGTGAGACTGACACACCCATATTAAAATGGAATGCTAAATATTTCAGTTCAATTCAATTTTATTTATATAGCGCTTTTAACAAAGGACGTTGTCACAAAGCAGCTTTACAGAAATCTGGATATAAATTTTAAATTCGAAATGTATAAATTTATGCGTAATGAGCAGCCAGAGGCGACGGCGGCGAGTAAAAACTCCCTGAGATGATATGAGGAAGAAACCATGACAGGAACCTGACTCAAAACAGAACCCGTCCTCATCTGGGTGTGATTATAGTCCGATTATAAATCATTTCCCTTCTATAACTGTAAACTTCAAAAAAAAAAGTCTAATTGTGTAAACAGGGACTTGAGTATGAGCATCATTATACTATAGTTTTAACTTTAAGTCTATCATATCAAATGGAAGTTATTAACTGTTTAATTATGGAGACGTGCGTGTGAACTGTTCTTATCAATCGCAGTCCTAAGGCTATTCACATCCACAATCACATCCACAGCCATGCCACAATGCTACATACTCACTTGGTTTAATCCATGTTTCTGTTAAATACGAAACATGTGATGATGTTCACAGATTTTTGGATTCTACCCCATTTCATAATTCCACCAGGCTAAATCAAAATTTCTTTTAGGACCGACACAAAGAGGCTCGATCCAGCCTGGTTTGCTGTGGTGGGATCTCAAACCTCAGCGTGATGCTCCTCAGGAAAGCACAGTAAGCTTTGAGGGACCTTCAAACACAAATTCAAACACAAATCTGCCTATGATTCAGATTTACATGCTGATTAACACAAATGCAAAATTCATTCATTAGCCCAGTGAACTGTCTTTTTGTGTAAATGACTCCTTTCAATCAAACCTATAATTACTGTAACTCGGCTACGTTCATAAATGACTCCTCTGGCGATTCACTTAAGTTTGTAAACGACTCCTTGACCAGTTCAGTTACATGCTGATACACACGCATACACAATTCACTTTGTAAAGCAGTGAACCATGTATTTGGGTAAACGACTCCTTAAATGACTCAAATTCAATCACGTCGGTGAATTCCTCAATTAAGTTATTGTATGTTCATAAAACAACTTGTTTCCTGATTAATTAAGTTTGTAAATGACTCCTTGTGTGATTGGATCCTCGGTCGGAGGGACAGTTTGAGCCCACATGCTGGTGAAAACGTTCACTCTGCCGTGGTGAACAGAATCATGACGTAAATCTTTAGACGGAATAAAATGGAATGAGGAAATTGTGTAAACTTTTCATTATCTGTTCCGTAGAAGTGATGAAGAACCTCACGTTCTCATGAATCATGCTGCTTCTCTCCTCCGCAGGGTGAATCGATGACCCTGAATCCCACCGTCGTCCTTCTGAACCCTGAGAAAGATGTTGATAAAGAGCAGAAATCCGTGTCTGTTGTGTGAGGAACGTTTGTGTTGGTTATGGATTAAGATGAGGACATGTGTCTTTATGAATGTGTGTTTATTAAATCTACAAATACAACCAAATACTCACAGTGCGATGAGTCATTCTTCCTTCTGCTGATTTCTGCTGATCTCTCTCTCTCTCTCTCTCTCTCTCTCTCTCTCTCTCTTGCCCTCTCTCTCGCTCTCTCTCTCTCTCTCTCTCTCTCTCTCTCTGTTGCTCTATCTCTCCATCTCTCTCACTCTCTCTCTCTCTCTCTCCCTCTCTCTCACTCTCTCTCTCTCTCTCTCTCTCTCTCTCTCTCTCTCTCTTGCCCTCTCTCTCGCTCTCTCTCTCTCTCTCTCTCTCTCTCTCTCTGTTGCTCTATCTCTCCATCTCTCTCACTCTCTCTCTCTCTCTCTCCCTCTCTCTCACTCTCTCTCTCTCTTGCCCTCTCTCTCGCTCTCTCTCTCTCTCTCTCTCTCTCTCTCTCTCTCTGTTGCTCTATCTCTCCATCTCTCTCACTCTCTCTCTCTCTCTCTCCCTCTCTCTCACTCTCTCTCTCTCTCTCTCTCTCTCTCTCTCTCTCTTGCCCTCTCTCTCGCTCTCTCTCTCTCTCTCTCTCTCTCTCTCTCTCTCTGTTGCTCTATCTCTCCATCTCTCTCACTCTCTCTCTCTCTCTCTCCCTCTCTCTCACTCTCTCTCTCTCTCTCTCTCTCTCTCTCTCTCTCTCTCTTGCCCTCTCTCTCTCTCTCTCTCTCTCTCTCTCTCTGTGTGACTGTGGCAGGCACAAACACATGGATAATTAATGTCTAACATTCCGTACGTTCCTCGTGAGACCTGACTGGATAGTGTTGATATTCTTATCTTTATTTGAGTACACTTCAATCAGCACATTTCTGACACACCCTTCAGCACTTCCTCGGTTACACCACACACCTGCACCACACCTGTCTGTCTCACCAACACACCTGTCTGTCTCATAGCCACAAGTGTATTCATTTACAGACTGAAAAGGAAGGAGATTAAATTATGAAAATCTGCCGAGTCAGAATGGACTAAACATTTATAATTTAATATTTACCCATACATGTTAACAATGCATGAAAAATGGCGATGATTGACGGGCATATAAACGAATCGTCCCGTAAACACGCTAATGTACCATTCGGTTTGATTTATACAGCACTTTTAACAGTAGACAAACCAGCAGTGACGATGACGAGGATGACAAACTCACTGAGTTGTAGATCATTCCAGTATACAGGTGTAGGAGAGTAAAGACGGACGGTACTGAGTGTGTTTACAGAGTGTGAATAAGAGTCCTGGGATGAGCATCAGGACAGTCTTTATGATCACAGCAGCAGAATCTTCAGAATCCAGGTGAGATTCAACGCTGAAGAAACACAGAGAGACAGTAAAAGTTCCAAAGCAGGACACATTTCGAAAGTACAGCGTGGAGGATTTCAAATTTACACGCATGGACAGTGACCATGGAGGACAAACGCCTTCCAATGTGTGTGACATGTTTGGAGAAACTTTCTAAGGAAAGCATGAAGCCAGCTTTAAAAAAAACAACAACTTTGAAGTCGATGATTAAAAAAAAGTTTTCAACACGCCAAAGAGTCACTTAAAGGTTGAAGGGGTTCCGCTGACAGAAGGGGATGAAATATACAAAACCACGAACCTCTCCGTTGTATAATTTCTATAAGAACTAGATAAACAGATGGTGTTAGGAGGTAAGATCTCGACTCCATTCTTCTTTAACATGACGTCATGCTGAATCAGCTACAGCACTGAAGATTTGATTTTTCCTTGTGGAATTGTCACAGTGAACTGATGGAACATTCAATATATTATATTGATTATATTCAGTACAGATTTTTACATGAAAAAGATCGAACTTTATTGAACAAAATTCTGTTCCTAATGTAAACACGCTGAGTTCGGTAACGAATAATACAGTGTGCATGGAAACGTCTGCAGTCGTAACTAAAACGGACGAACGGCAGCTTGTTTACCCCCAAGTGTGTGGTGGTTACTGTACACTCACACACACACACACACACACACACACACACACATTTCCAATGTGTTTCACTGTAAAACATGATAACCCCATTAAGTTATGTGAACTTTTTTCTTCTCTTTAACTTCAACTGTCATGATGGGTTTTGGATATTGAACTTAAGTTTGTAAATTTAAAACAAATTAAACTTAAAGTAATCCACTGTCTTGACTACATGTGACTACATTTGAGTTGAAACCTTCTAGTTGAGTTTACTCACATTTTTAAGGCAGCAGGTGAACTTTCGTTTCTAAGTTTTTCCAACTTGAAATGTCTTACAGTGTACTAAGTCATGGCTATGTGTTATTTATTTATTTATTTATTTATTTATTTATTTATTTAATCCAATGGCAGGATTTCATCAGCAGAGTTCTGCATTCGTAGGTGCATTTCTCACATTTTTCTTTGTTTAGCTCCGGTGTCGTTCGTGTCTGTTATGTTATATATGTCTCAGTGTTTCTTCAGCGTGAACTCACTGCCACGTTTTACTCACTCGTCGTGTTCATTACGTCAAGAAGTCACCTGTAGAGCTCCAAACACGACGGATGGAGCAGTCTGAAAATCCGAAGGTGAATAAAATCAAAAGAGAAAATGATTAAATGAGTAAAACAGACCGCAGTAACTACAGCAATGTGCGTACTGATTATTAAGAACTGACATCTACGTTCTGATAGCGGGGGCATATTTAGAACTGGTGTGTTGTAGATGTTTTCACGGTGTTGTTCTATCGGATAAACTGATCCTGAACTCTGATTAAACACAGCGTGACTTTTTTCCTCGAACAGCTTTAAAGGATTCAGTGTGAAGCAATCAAACCGAGTTTAAACAGCAGCTTCACGCTGCACTGTGTTCCTCAACATTCAACTTTAAACAGACTCAGTTTGTTTTTCACCTGAGACGGAAACAAGAGAGCGTCAGGAAACCAGAAACCACACACACACACACACACACACACACACACACACACACACACACACACTTATAACATTCACACAGCTTTATCTTCCGGTCTGCAGAAAGAGGCACACACACACACAACATAGCATACGCACACACACACACACACACACACACACACACACAACATAACATACGCACACACACACACAACATATCATACGCACACACACACACACACACACACACACACACACAACATAACATACGCACACACACACACAACATAGCATACGCACACACACACACACACACACACACACACACACAACATAACATACGCACACACACACACAACATAGCATACGCACACACACACACACACACACACAACATAGCATACGCACACACACACACACACACACACACACACAACATAGCATACGCACACACACACACAACATAGCATACGCACACACACACACACACACACACAACATAGCATACGCACACACACACACACACACACACAACATAGCATACGCACACACACACACACACACAACATAGCATACGCACACACACACACACACACACACACACACAACATAACATACGCACACACACACACAACATAGCATACGCACACACACACACACACACACACAACATAGCATACGCACACACACACACACACACACACACACACACAACATAGCATACGCACACACACACACACACACACACACACAGACACACACACACAACATAGCATACACACACACACAACATAGCATACGCACACACACACACACACACACACAACATAACATACGCACACACACACACAACATAGCATACGCACACACACACACACACACACAACATAGCATACGCACACACACAACATAACATACGCACACACACACACAACATAGCATACGCACACACACACACACACACACACACACACACAACATAACATACGCACACACACACACAACATATCATACGCACACACACACACACACACACACACATACACAACATAACATACGCACACACACACACAACATAGCATACGCACACACACACACACACACACACACACAACATAACATACGCACACACACACACAACATAGCATACGCACACACACACACACACACACACAACATAGCATACGCACACACACACACACACACACACACACACAACATAGCATACGCACACACACACACACACACACACACACACACACACAGACACACACACACAACATAGCATACACACACACACAACATAGCATACGCACACACACACACACACACAACATAGCATACGCACACACACACACACACACACACAACATAACATACGCACACACACACACAACATAGCATACGCACACACACACACACACACAACATAGCATACGCACACACACACACACACACACAACATAACATACGCACACACACACACAACATAGCATACGCACACACACACACAACATAGCATACGCACACACACACACACACACACACACACAACATAACATACGCACACACACACACAACATATCATACGCACACACACACACACACACACACACACACAACATAACATACGCACACACACACACAACATAGCATACGCACACACACACACACACACACACACACAACATAACATACACACACACACACACAACATAGCATACGCACACACACACACACACACACACAACATAACATACGCACACACACACACAACATAGCATACGCACACACACACACACACACACACAACATAGCATACGCACACACACACACACACACACAACATAGCATACGCACACACACACACACACACACACAACATAGCATACACACACACACACACAACATAGCATACGCACATACACACACACACACACACAACATAACATACGCACACACACACACAACATAGCATACGCACACAGACACACACACACAACATAGCATACGCACACACACACACACACACACAACATAACATACGCACACACACACACAACATAGCATACGCACACACACACACACACACACACACAACATAGCATACGCACACACACACACACACACAACATAGCATACGCACACACACACACACACACACACACAACATAGCATATGCACACACACACACACACACACACACACACAGACACACACACACAACATAGCATACGCACACACACACACACACAACAAGACAGCTGTTTGATTATAGTTCTGGTTCTCTCTCGCCAGTCGTGACTCACGTGAGCACCTCCTGGTGCAGGCACTAGTGCAATTCACAAAGTTAATTTGGTGGAAATGAACACAGATTGTTTTCTGAAATGTTTTTGTTAGGGTGACTGTACGTCCTCTTTCCCCCCGGGACATGTCCTCTTTTTCAGACCTTAAAAAAGCTTCTAAATTTGAGAAAATGTCCGGGAGTCTGTTTTAGTTTCATTATGATGTGTTCATGGTGTAATACCGCATGATGTGTGCACATGTGTGCTTTGCTTTAACCCTCTCTGTAAGCCCCGCCTCCTCACAAACCGATTGGTCGATTATTAAAGGTTCGCAGCAACTATTGTCCGAATTCCTGCCTCTGGACCGTTACCCTCCTCTCAGCGAGCGCCTGAAGCTGAAGCGATGTTGTGTTCGGGGTTAAACAGTTACTCCACAATAGCAGCGAATGAAGCTGTTCCGAGTCGAGACGACGCCCATGACCATATAAGGTCATGTTTAATTTCATCTTATCGCGTTGCTTCGTATTACACGGCCGTTCAGATGTGTAAATGATGCAGAAGATTCACTCGCAGCATCTGATATTATATTTTATTCCATGGAGATTCAAAACAATGTAGGAAAAAATTTATTTTAAAATATTATATATTTATATATCCTTATTTATGTGATGCTAATAGTGTGTCTTTTTCAGTTTATTAAAATCTGCATTCATAGTAACACTGTTTTGAACGCTATTAAGACACAAAAAAAGTGTCCTTTTTTTTTTTTTTTTGTAAAAACAGAATATGGTCCAGTTTTTGTGATTAAACGTTACCCACATCAGGGACTGTGATCTTTTATTTATTTATTTATATATTAATGAATTAATTTTATTAAAACAAATCCAAACACTGAACATGTTCTCAAGCTCTAAATGAAAGTATTTTAGATTTAATAATTTATAGAAAGTAATTTGTAACTGTAACAGAATACATTTTAAAGTTACCTTCCCAACCCTGTATAAAGTTGAAATCACAGCGTTGTGTATGTGTGTGTGTGTGTGTGTGTGTGTGTGTGGGTGTGCGTGTGTGTGTGTGTGTGTGTGAGTGTGCGCGCGCACGTGTGTGTGAGTGTGTGTGTGTGTATGTGTGTGAGTGTGTGTGTGTGTGTGTGTGTGTGCGCGCACGTGTGTGTGTGTGTGAGTGTGTGTGTGTGTGTGTGTGTGTGTGTGTGTGTGTGTGTGTGATGCAGTGATTACTCATAAGGAAATGTGTTCATATTTGTGACGATTTTACTGTAAATTGCTGTAATCTATTTCATTTCCTTCACTTTTATTGATCGAATTTTCTTACATTATTATATTACGCATATCAAAATATGGAGATTTACTGCCTAGAAAGCAACCAATCAGCATCCAGTAAATGTGAGTGACGTCCAGCGTTACGAGAACGATGGTAAATTCGGACTATCGGCATATTTTGATATCATTATTCTGTGTTCAGTTGGATGTTAGCTAACACATATATAAAACTAACAAACACACAGAGAGACAGTTTAAGAGATGGTGAAATGATTGTGCTGATAAAAACCTGAAACAGACACCAATTAACATCCTGTAAGTGACATCACTAATTACTCCCAATCAGCACTGTGGAAATGACGTCATGCGCTGTGTCACACGTTATACATGTCCGTAGTTACATAAATCTATATAAAATATAAGGAAAAGATCAAAAATAAGTACAAGAATATAATTAAATGCACATTTTTCATGTCTCAGCCTGATTCCTGTTAGTTTATTACACATATTTATAACAACATTATTTACTACATTACAGACACATAATCATCAGCAAAAATATCAACTAGTGGTTATTTAATATACAAAATATTTTATGCTGTTTATGAAATTGCAAAATTATTGACAAAACAATTCTAATGTTAATATTAATAAAACAAATTAAAGCAAGTAGTCAAGAACTAGCTTATGATTAAATAATAAGTTGGATGAAATTCATCAGCTTCACAATGATGTTATTACTTTGTTGACCTGATGATGATATTCTTTCGACGCAAGGCGAGTAACTTTACATATTTATAACCACTTTATGTGTAGTGTTATGGGCCTGTTACTAAATTGATGTTTCCTTTATTTCAGGCGGCTTGTCTGAGAAAGAGGAAGTGATACTTCAGTTTTTTTCAACTGAAGAGTGTGAAAATGAGACGCCACCAAGAAGAAACACAGAAAAATGAAAGCAAATGGAGAGGACCAGAAACGTCTGTGTGTGTGGTTATGCTACGGGAAATTAGTGTGATGTCACAAACACACACACACAGCACACACACACACACACAGCACTCAGGAAGAACATCACAAATACGCACACACATGTACACAAAATGCGTTTTCATCGGGCTGAAAAGTGACGCAGAACATCACCATCATCACTAAAGGTAAACATCTGGATTTTATTTACTTATTACATTAGCACATCTGTGTGATGGTGTTTAATGTTAGCATTCGTTAAGGTGTGTCGTGTGACAGCACCATGTGTGTGTGAGTGTGTGTGCGAGTGTGTGTGTGTGTGTGTGTGTGTGTGTGTGTGTGTATTTGTGTCAGTACATTTGATGCAATATAGTCTTCAATAAGTATACTACACATCATGGTGATATTTTGTCTCCATATTATAAATATAAACATAAACATCTGGATTGTTGATAAATGAACCCTGACAGGTCTATAACAGATTTACCGAGATGACTTTATTTATATATGTATATATGGTTATATCCTCAGCTTCATCCTCTCGAGACAGTATATATATATATTTATATCTTTAAGTTAAGACATAACTTTGTTTTTGTAGAATAAGTGTCTGTCTGAAATTTTTGAGACGCCACTATTTTTTTCTACTTCCTGTTTAAAGACATTTTCGTTTCCATAGTTATGGGGTGGCAGTAAATAAAAACATCAAGGAGAAGTTAAAAAGGCCGCAACAAGCGACGATAAAATGTTTAATTGATTTAACATTTATGGTGTGTTTTTATTTATTTATTTTATTTTATTTTGTAAATCACTTCCAGTTTGTTTTTTAACCTGATTTCTTCATTATTATTTATTCGCTTTGTTCCATATAGCAAATATTATATCTATTTATGTACACATATAGAATAACACACAATAAGATCCTATCAGTGTAAACACAACATTATAAAAAGACTTTAATAATTGATTTTAATAAGCAAAGCTGTAAATGTTTTCATTTATGTTATATTATATTACATATCTATAGTATTGGAAATATTTATGATGTTAAAGTAATGCTATATAAATAAAAAAAAAACATCAGTAGCTTTTAAATGTATTATAATGTTAGACAATTTAAAGTAAATGGTGACACTTTCGCCATGCTAATGTTGCTAGCTAAGATTTACAACAAATAACCACGGTTATCATTGTGTAAATGATATAATAATAATAATAATATTGTTAATATGAATAGAAGCTAATAGCTGTTACATGTCCGAAACTAACGCTTCATTAAAGTGGCCTTCATAACACATTCATAAGCAGTGTATAAATCTTTTATAAACTAACCCTGGAACTAATGAGGTGACATTGTGTATGTCAGGTTGTTGTATATCACTGTGTCTTTACATGAAAAAGAAGAATGTTGTTGTTAGATTCTTCAAGAATGTCTTCTTTTTTTTGCCCTTTTCCTGAAGATGAGCGAAAAATGATTAGTTTGCTTTTAGTAACAGCACATTCACCAAACTTTAAAAAAAAAGAAGCTCTGAGATGAATGTGCTGTTAGTAAAGATAAAATAATAACTTGTAACATCAGAATAAACTGTTCTTAGTCAAATTATAATTAATTATATATAAGTCCCTTCTCTAACAATATCAAAATATTAACGTCACCTCACAATTTTATTTATTTGTTGTAAAAACTCAGGAGTAACATGCTCGTTAAAGGAACAGTAATAAAGTATTTATAATATTTATAACACGTATAGTGTAAGTATTTCATAGTTCACTAATTATTAAAGCTTGCGTTGCTCATTTAGCAGTAAACTTGAGTAAATACAGAACTGTGGACAAGTCAGAGTCCACCATTTTGTTTTCAGTCAAACAGCCATACAGAAGTTATTTATGCAGATCAATACGAAAGTTCAATACTACAAATAAAATATATAATATGCATCTCATATACTTTGTACTGTTTAAGTGATTTTCTGTTAATCACTAAAAGTGATTTTCCCTTCATTATTGTTCTGTACTGTAATTGTTCATAAATCACCTTCAAAAGTATGAAATCTGTAAATATTGTATTAGTGATATTGTACTTGGTGTCTCTGACGTTTACACGGCACTGTACGCTTCTCAGGCAATTGGAAAAAATGTTTAAAAGGTCATTTTAAATTTAAAGTTTAAACTTTGAGTTGAAGTGTAAGTTTAAACAGCCCGGTCTAAATGGCAGGTATTTGTGATGTAAAAACTCCTTTAATGTGACACAGCAACCAACAAAATACACGTGAAAAACAAACACACATTTTAGGGGGAAAAAAGTAAAAGAGCAAATGTACAATAAGCTGGTTGCGTAAGTATACACACCCCTTAACTAATACTGTGTTAAAGCAGCTTTTGGCTGTAATTCAGCGCTCAGAGTTTTTGGGTAAGAGTGTCCCGTATGATCACATCTTCATCTGCTCATTTTATTCCACTCTTCCTTACTAAACTACTCCACATCCATCAGAGACCGAGCGGATCTCCTGCACACCGCCCTCGTCGAGTCATTCCACAGGTGTTCGAGAAGATTTAGATCTGGGCTCTGACTGGACCGTTCCAAACCGCTGATCTTCTCCTTCTGAAGCCGTTCCTTTGTGGATGTGGATTTGTGCTTCGGGTCGTTATCGTGCTGGAAGGTGAAGCGTTTCTTCCTCTTCAGATGTCTAACAGACGCCTGACGGTTTTGTGCTAAAATAGACTGGGGCTTGGAGATATCTGTGATTCCCTCCATCCCTCATAATTCCCCAGTCCCAGCTGAAGAGGAGCAGAACCATGGCGTGATGCTGCCACCACCATGCTTCGCCGCGGGTATGATGTTCTCTGGGGGATAAGCTGTCGGGGTATTGTGCCAAACATATCTCATAGAATTATGCCCAGTAAGTTCTACCTTGGTCTCATCAGACCATACCACGCTTTTCCACATGGTTGGAAGTGATTAGAAGATCATGGTTTGAGGTGATTAGAAGATCATGGTTTGAGGTGATTAGAAGATCATGGTTGGAAGTGATTAGAAGATCATGGTTTGAGGTGATTAGAAGATCATGGTTTGAAGTGATTAGAAGATCATGGTTTGAGGTGATTAGAAGATCATGGTTTGAAGTGATTAGAAGATCATGGTTTGAGGTGATTAGAAGATCATGGTTTGAGGTGATTAGAAGATCATGGTTGAAAGTAATTAGAAGATCATGGTTTGAGGTGATTAGAAGATCATGGTTTGAGGTGATTAGAAGATCATGGTTTGAAGTGATTAGAAGATCATGGTTTGAGGTGATTAGAAGATCATGGTTTGAGGTGATTAGAAGATCATGGTTGAAAGTAATTAGAAGATCATGGTTTGAGGTGATTAGAAGATCATGGTTTGAGGTGATTAGAAGATCATGGTTTGAAGTGATTAGAAGATCATGGTTTGAGGTGATTAGAAGATCATGGTTTGAGGTGATTAGAAGATCATGGTTGGAAGTGATTAGAAGATCATGGTTTGAGGTGATTAGAAGATCATGGTTTGAGGTGATTAGAAGATCATGGTTGGAAGTGATTAGAAGATCATGGTTTGAGGTGATTAGAAGATCATGGTTTGAGGTGATTAGAAGATCATGGTTGGAAGTGATTAGAAGATCATGGTTTGAGGTGATTAGAAGATCATGGTTGGAAGTGATTAGAAGATCATGGTTTGAGGTGATTAGAAGATCATGGTTTGAGGTGATTAGAAGATCATGGTTTGAGGTGATTAGAAGATCACGGTTTGAGGTGATTAGAAGATCATGGTTTGAGGTGATTAGAAGATCATGGTTGGAAGTGATTAGAAGATCATGGTTGGAAGTGATTAGAAGATCATGGTTTGAGGTGATTAGAAGATCATGGTTTGAGGTGATTAGAAGATCACGG
>NC_071259.1:33389288-33559288 GCF_023375685.1 Ictalurus furcatus | reverse complement strand
TACACACACATACATACACACACACACACACATACATACACACACGCATACACACACATACACACACACACACACACACAGAGGCTGGTGAGGGAATGACTGTTTATAGCTGCTATAATGTAATTGAGAAGAGGAACTAACGTATCTGATGTAACTATAAATGGATACAAAGTATGATGTTGGTAATCTGCTGTGGTATAAGAGGAATAAAACACTTCTGTACATCATTAACCTACACCGATGTGTTTGTGTTTTTTTTTCAGTCCCGCAGTGATTTCGTCTCAGGCTGTGGAGGGGTGCGTCCTCCGGTCAGTGCCATTCAGGAGTGTTTGGATTTGGCTGTGCTGGACCTCTGGAGCCAGGCCAAGGAGAAGAACCACAGTGTGAAAGAAGTGTGTAAGACCATCAGGTACTCGTTTGGAAGTCTGCTGATACTGCTCTCACTCTTTATGAATTCTGAGAAAAGTCTTTAAAAATAGGGCTATAGTAGATGATCTTTACCTGACAGCTACAAGTCGTGCCTGCCTGAGACACACCGAGAAGAAATCCAGCGAATGACCCGGCTAGCGCGCTATCAGATCCGTAAGAACCTCAAACACTTCCTGAAGAAACTGGGCCGCTGCTCAGCCGGAGAGCGAAGTCTGAAGCTCAAGTACCTGATGGAGCTGAGCTCCGTGGAACCCAACTACGGCTCTGAGTGCTTCATCACATCTTGCTCCATGGTGAGAGTCTCCGGAGAGGGAGGGATCCAGACATGCTCCTCCGATGGCCAGGTAACAACCACCTCATTGTTAACACACCTGTATCTCACCTTTACATCACCTATATCTCACAGATTCCACACCTGTATCTCACCTTTACTACACCTGTATCTCACCTTTACTACACCTGTATCTCACCTTTACTACACCTGTATCTCACCTTTACTACACCTGTATCTCACCTTTACTACACCTGTATCTCACAGATTCCACACCTGTATCTCACAGATTCCACACCTGTATCTCACATATTCCACACCTGTATCTCACCTTTACTACACCTGTATCTCACAGATTCCACACCTGTATCTCACAGATTCCACACCTGTATCTCACATATTCCACACCTGTATCTCACCTTTACTACACCTGTATCTCACAGATTCCACACCTGTATCTCACCTTTACTACACCTGTATCTCACCTTTACTACACCTGTATCTCACAGATTCCACACCTGTATCTCACCTTTACTACACCTGTATCTCACAGATTCCACACCTGTATCTCACCTTTACTACACCTGTATCTCACAGATTCCACACCTGTATCTCACAGATTCCACACCTGTATCTCACCTTTACTACACCTGTATCTCACAGATTCCACACCTGTATCTCACAGATTCCACACCTGTATCTCACCTGTACTACACCTGTATCTCAAAGATTACACACCTGTATCTCACCTTTACTACACCTGTATCTCACCTTTACTACACCTGTATCTCACAGATTCCACACCTGTATCTCACAGATTCCACACCTGTATCTCACCTTTACATCACCTATATCTCACATATTCCACACCTGTATCTCACCTTTAATAAACATAAAAAGCATTATTATTTAAACAAGATCCTGCTTCCTGAAGAACTCTTTTATGTATCCAGGATAGCAATATAATTTGTGTTAAATATTAAGTGAGTATATAGTGAGTATATTACCTGAAATCGTGCCTCTGGTAAAAGTTACCTGGCTAATTTAATCCAATAATTTAGAATGTAACATGTAGATGACGCTAACCTTACTGCACTGGGTTTGTTTGCATTGCTGTGGGCTGTACCTTAGACTATTTGCTGAACGTGTTTCCCGATTGCAGTTTGAGTAGACGCAATGTTAAGATTCCTCCTGACAAATGATTAAACTTCTTCAATCGACTTAGGAGTGGCAGACCTTTTGTGACTTCCCGCAAATCACAGACATCAACATGAAGCGTCTTTGCCGAGAGCAACTTCCTGCTGAGGGACGTGTGGTGACTCTGACTAGACAGGATGATAGATGCTTGGTGAGTGGAAATCAGCCCCTGTTGCTAGCTACTGTGATCTATCAACATGTCGTGTAAGCCCGTGGCAGTATATAAAAGGATGTGGGTCTACTCTGATAACCGTCAGCTGTAACTCACTTCAAATGTTTTTCAGAAAATGTCTTTGCTATTGCTGGTAACTGTCAAGGAAACAGTGGGAGGAGTTGTTGCAAGCTAATAATGCAAAGCATAATGTATGTTGGGTTGCATAAGTATTTACCCGCTCAGCCGCACTGATAAAACGTCTTGTGATCAGCTCTGAAATGATCATGATGCTGGATTTTTCCACCCTTGAACTTCTCTACATTTTGTATTGTTTCAATCTGGAACTGAAATCGACTTAGTTGCCTAAACAGCATCTTTACAGGGAAGCATGGTGGTGGTAGCATCTATAATACTAATCGGAGATCCCAAGCAGTATTATCATTACAGTATGTATTTTATGGGTGTAAAAAGTTAAAGTGAAAGATGTGCTTGTATTCTTTCTGAAAAACAGGAAGTGGAGTTTGAGACGCTGGCTGTGGCTCTGTCCTTCGTGTCGCTCATCGACAACTACTTCAGACTCACCACGGACTCCAGTCACTACTTCTGCTCTGAAGTGGCTCCTCCGAGTCTGCTGCAGGACATCGACAGTCACTGCCACGGGCCCATCACGTATGTCAAATATTTGCCCACTCAGCCGCACTGATGAAACGTATCGTGATACGATCTGTGATAAGCACGATGCTGGATTTTTCCACATTTGATTTCCTCCAGGTCAGAGTTTGCGGTGCACAAGCTCAAAAAGGCTGGAGCTAAAAATGGTACATTCCTTCTTCGGCGCAGCCCCAAGGAGTATGATAAGTACTTCCTCATGATCTGCTTACAGGTAACACGCTACGTTTACTTTGACCCTGTGGTCAGACTAGCGAGTGACAAAACAACAGGCAGGCATTCATTTTCTCCAACATGGATCTGCAATTTCAACAATAGTGGCAAGAAAAAAGTGACATTTGCCTCGAGATTTTCTCAATCCTATGCGAATTTGGAATATGACACCAAACGATTGGCTCGAATGATTCCTCAGATCGATCCTGTAGCGCATGTGGTCCGACGTTTCAGTTCTCCACTCGCAACTAGTTCCTACCTGCAGTCAATTCCCATTTGCTGGAAATGGGACAAAACTGGAAGAAAAGCTGAGTGTATGTAGCTAGTACAATGAGCTTACTTTGCTAATTTAATCTGCGAACGAAGCTAGTACAAAGACTAGCATTTTAAATTCTGAACCAAAACGGTTTATGTATAATCCTTATAGCGGATGTATGCTGTATATTTCGGCTAATGTTGTTTCTCATTAGAACTACACCAGCTCCAAACCGTACAGGCCACGCCCACAAGGACAAATTATAAGCAATATGAGTGATTTTTCACTCATTAGTGTGAATGTTCGGTTAGATCCTTTAAAGCATTTCAAGCTTCTATTATCATTCGGACTTGGTATTTCATCAGATAGCAAAAAATATTGCTCATTTAAATAAGATCTATCCAGCACATCATCTGTAGCGTGTTTGTGATTATCCTCCCACGTGTCTCTGAGATGTGTGTGTGGTGTGTTTGTGTAACACAGACGCCGCTTGGTATCGACTATAAAGACTGTCTGATCGAGAAGAATGACAAGTTTCACCTGGCAGGAATCCACAGCTCCTTCGACAGTCTGAGACGGCTGACAGACTTCTACAAGCGAAACACACTTGTACTGTCCGACATTCCTGTCAAACTGGGCATGTGCTGTCCACCTCAGGCTAAAGGTACAGGACTGATGGGCATGTCTGAGTGAGACAGATGGGTGTTTCTAAGTGCAAAAGATGGGTGTGTCTGAGTGGGACAGATGGGCATGTCTGAACGTGGGGCAGATGGATGTGTCTTTAAGTGGGACAGATGGCATTTCTGAGTGGGACAGATGGGCATGTCTGAGTGGGACAGATGGGGGTGTCTGAGTGGGACAGATGGGGGTGTCTGAGTGGGACAGATGGGCGTGTCTGAGTTGGACAGGTGGGCGTGTCTGAATGGGACAGGTGGGCGTTTCTGAGTGGGACAGGTGAGCGTGTCTGAATGGGACACGTGGGCGTCTCTGAATGGGACAGTGGTGCTGGTTCAGTGGATGGTTGGGGTAGAGGGGTACCAATACTTTGTACAGAGTAGCAGATGGTCTAAATGTAAATGTGTGTACCTGTGTGCAGAGCTCTCGAACCTGATCATCGTCAGGAACAGCAGTGTGTGTGAGACGCCAAGCTCCCCCACTCAGCACCGACACAGACCCAGTCACATTCAGTTCCATATGATCAAACACGAGGACTTAATCTGGGTGAGAACGTACAGACACACACACACACACACACACACACCCAACAGTTACCAGTATAAATGAAACTATGTTGTTATTAATAATAATCCTTCTTATTTTTAATTATACATTTTTCAGAAGGAAAGTCTGGGTCAGGGCTCGTTCACACACATCTACAAAGGCTGTAAAGTGGACCGGCGGGATGGAGAGCCTCTCACCACTGAGGTTCTCCTCAAAGTCCTGGATGTAGAACACAAAAACAGCTGGGAGGTGTGTTTCAGGTTGAATTACAGCACTAACTCAGTCGATGATCATGTTTCTGTATTTATCATTTATCAATAACAAATAATAATAATAAACACTCATGGGTTATTTATATCACATTGAAGATGAACATCATTTGAATAAAATCTGTTTTCTTTAGTCTTTTTTCGAAGCAGCCAGCTTCATGAGTCAGATTTCCCATAAGCACCTGCTGCTGGTGTTCGGCGTCAGCGTCCATAAATCTAAAAGTAAGTTTCACTCATTTTTTTAGCATTTGAAGAATGGGTCGTTTGTGCTTGTTCAGTCTACAGTGGTGTTGGTTGATGTTTATTTAATAATCTTCACTTGACTCTGTAAATGAAAAGCCCTACAGGTGTGGGTCTGGATTTTAACAGGGGAAGGCAGATAGTACCGGAACGCAGGCACGGGTCTGCAGGATGAAAGTGCCGCTGAACTGGTTAATAAAGCTGCCATATAACGTGTGGGTTGATGCAGAGGACGCAAGTGCGTAAACAAGTCACGTGGTATTTATTAAAGGCAACCCAATAATCATATGATAATTCCAAGTGGAGGTCAGAGCATGGGTAGACAAGGTAATCAAAGGTAACAGAGTTTTAAACATGGAACACTGAACATTAACTAGAAAACAGGGACACGAGAAACAGGAGACTAATTAATCAGAGTGAAACACAGAACAGGTGGCTACGATCAGTAACTCATCAAACGTCTCCCCTGAATCTGCCGAGACATGGTTACTGCCTGGTGTTTGCTTCTTAAGTCTTGCACTGAAGCTGTGAGTTATGTAGCTATCATTTGATGGAGTGTCACCTCATCTCACCCCAAATCTTTTTTTTATTTATTTATTTTTTTATAAATACCACCACAAAAGTTCATACACTGGCTTCAAGCTACAACGCTGAGCTCCATAGTGCCAATGCATGACTATTCAACAGCCCATCAATTAAAGTGTCACAGGACCTCAATATAAATGTTTCTCCAGTCTCAACCAGTGAATTGTAGTCAAGATTTCAGAAAATAAAATAAACTAAACCGCCCCAAAAAATGAATCATGTGCCTGATTTTGTGTCTGATCAGAACACATGATCTGTTCATTCTGAATAATGTATTCGTATTCGGATACATCCCTATTGTTTACACACTTAAGCCCTAAAGAGAATTTTATTATAATTCACAAATAGCTTTCTGCTACAATTCCACTTTCTAACTCTGAGAGGTGGGGCCTAGTGGGTGGGGCCTAGTGGGCGGGGCCTAGGCTGTGCAGTGAGACGAAAGAAAATGACGTTACTCATTAGCTACATCACCACATCACCATCGTAGCTCCAGAGCAAAACTAAAGTAATGAACTTTACACACTGAAACCGTCCCTTTAAAATCTCTCTAAAGGTAAAGGTGTGTGTGTGTGTGTGTGTGTGTGTGTGTGTGTGTGTGTGTGTGTTGTGTTTTCATCTCCACTGCTGTAAAGAGCTCTCTGAGAGAACCCACTCGAGCACTGAGAGTCCTGGAGTAATGCTGATGATGCTGATGATGATGATGATGATGATGATATGTTTTAACTCTGTGACCTCATTTATTTAACCCTTTAGTTCTGTTCAGGTTACATTTATAGTGTGACTAACAGTGAAAGACAATAGATTTTTTCCCCAGCATGAAGTGTTACAAGCTTGGCTCTCTACTGAATATAAAAAAACCCCCACAACATTTCTCTAGACATCATGGTTCAGGAGTTTGTGAAGTACGGAGCTCTGGATCTTTACCTGAAGAGGTCGAGTGTTTCACTCAGCTGGAAGCTGGACGTGGCCAAGCAGCTCGCCTGCACACTCAACTTCCTGGTGAGAGAAATCCTGAAAACATACAAAACATGTACCACAATCATTACTTAACTTTATTCTACAGTGCTGCGGAGTTCTGGATTGTGATTGGTCAGAAGGTGTTGATTAATTTTCTATAACAGCAGTAGTTATCATTATCGTTTCTATAGTAACAGCTCGTTCACAGGGACGTGTACGGCGGACGCTCCATGTAAACATATTTAAAAGAGCGTGTAATCCTTGCTCTGTAAAGAGATGTTTATGTAACATGTACGGAAGGAGTCTCCAGTGTCAGTACTGTGTAACAGTCAGAAGTAAAGCTGTGACTTTAAGTTTTCCACATCTTCAGGACAGAGGAGTGTACGCTTTTTTTTGCGATTTCTCGGTAGCGATAAACGGATAAAAAGCATGACATGTTTTCATTCACAATAAACAGGAAATTGTAACTGTTGGGTAATAAACTGCTATGGTGTAAGAGGAATAAAACACACGGTGACATGCGATTATAGGAAAATAATCACCTTCAGGGTGGTAAGAGTAACTCCACTTCATCACATCACCCTGTTGTGTTTGCTATAACAGCGCAGCACGTTGTGGTATATTCTTTAATTATAATTCGGAAGGTGCAGTTATGGTCAAAATCCAGAATGTAATATATATTACATATTATGTAGATATGATATGAATGTAGGTAGATATGAATATGCAAATATGGACTTTATTCTATACTGCTATTCTGCGAAACTGGAAAAAAGGTACTAATTAAATATTATTACTAGTTCTTGATCAAATAAGGACAGGTTTTATTGAGAGGTGTTATATTAGGACCTGGTTTAGAGCGTGGACGTAAACGAGGCTGAACTGATGGGATTGTTTTGTGTGTGTTTCCTACAGGAGGAGAAAAACATTGTTCATGGGAACATCTGCGCAAAAAACCTGCTTCTGGCACGAGAGGGAGATCCGAACTTGGAAAACTCGCCTTTCATTAAACTCAGTGATCCAGGCATCAGTGTGGCCATGCTGGGCAAAGAAGGTAAAGGTCAAAGGTCAATTAGTTTTGTTTTGTTTTCCTCCATCTCTGACTTCCAGTCCCAGTGTGAACACACTCACTACAGGCGGAGCCTCTTTATATTGTACCAGTGTGTGTGTGTGTGTGTGTGTGTGTGTGTAGTGGTTTTAGACAGGATCCCGTGGGTGGCCCCGGAGGTGTTGGAGAAGCTGGAGTTGGGGCTGCAGTGTGATAAATGGAGCTTCGGCACAACGTTGTGGGAGATTTTTAACGGAGGAGAAATTCCTCTGCATTGCCTTGACCCCAAACAGGTGACACACACTGAATTCATTTCATCTTCATTTCCTTTTATATTACATATGAGTGTGAATACGGTGTCACATAGGTGTCTGTCTGAAGGATGATAGTCCCAGAGCACAGCACAGACATGGTTAAAGCAGCAGTGTGTAATGTTTACTGCCCTCTGCTGTCTGTGATGTACACTACAGTAGAGAAAAAGAAACAATGACAGACTCCGCCCACTCTGCTGGAGCTGTTTATGCTGTAGAAAAGTATAGAATATATGGTATGAATAATAAAAACTGGGTATGGTGTTGATTCTTTTCTGATAACAGCATGTCTACAAGTGTTTTATTCCTCTTACACCAACTATTACAATATTTTAATAGTAAAAGTATTATAATACGCAGAGAGACACAGTGTTACGCAGTGAGATGCAGTGTTACGCAGTGAGACACAGTGTTACGCAGAAGTGAGACACACGCAGAATGACACAGTGTTATGCAGAGAGACGCAGTGTTACTCAGTGAGACACAGTGTTACGCAGTGAGACACAGTGTTACGCAGTGTGACGCAGTGTTACGCAGTGGGAAGCAGTGAGATGCTGTGTTATGCAGAGAGACAGTGTTACGCAGAAGTGACACACACGCAGAATGACACAGTGTTACGCAGTGAGACGCAGTGTTACGCAGAAGTGACACACACGCAGAATGACACAGTATTACGCAGTGAGACACAGTGTTACGCAGAAGTGAGACACATGGAGAATGACGCAGTGTTACGCAGAGAGACACAGTGTTAGGCAGTGAGATGCAGTGTTACGCAGTGAGATGCAGTGGGAAGCAGTGAGATGCAGTGTTACGAAGAGAGACACAGTGTTACGCAGTGAGACGCAGTGTTACGCAGTGTGACGCAGTGTTACGCAGTGGGAAGCAGTGAGACGCAGTGTTACGTAGTGAGACACAGTGTTACGCAGTGAGACACAGTGTTATGCAGTGAGACGCAGTGTTACGCAGTGAGATGCAGTGTTACGTAATGAGATGCAGTGTTACGCAGAAGTGAGACACAGTGTTACGCAGTGTGATGCAGTGTTACGCAGTGAGACACAGTGTTACGCAGAGAGACACAGTGTTACGCAGTGAGACACAGTGTTACGCAGAGAGACACAGTGTTACGCAGTGAGATGCAGTGTGACGCAGTGTGACGCAGTGTGACGCAGTGTTACGCAGTGTTACGAAGTGTGACACAGTGTTACGCAGTGGGAAGCAGTGAGACAGTGTTATGTAGTGAGATGCAGTGTTACGCAGAAGTGAGACACAGTGTTACGCAGTGAGATGCAGTGTTACGTAGTGAGACACAGTGTTACGCAGTGAGATGCAGTGTTACGTAGTGAGACACAGTGTTACGTAGTGAGATGCAGTGTTACGCAGTGATACACAGTGTTACGTAGTGAGATGCAGTGTTACGCAGAAGTGAGACACAGTGTTACGCAGTGAGACACAGTGTTACGTAGTGAGATGCAGTGTTACGCAGTGAGACACAGTGTTACGCAGTGAGACGCAGTGTAACGTAGTGAGATGCAGTGTAACGTAGTGAGATGCAGTGTTACGCAGAAGTGAGACACAGTGTTACGCAGAAGTGAGACACAGTGTTACGCAGAAGTGAGACACAGTGTTACGTAGTGAGATGCAGTGTGATGCAGTGTGACGCAGTGGGAAGCAGTGAGACGCAGTGTTATGTAGTTAGATAGCGGGTGATGGATGAATAACCTCTGTGTATTTTTGTGAACGTGAACAGAAGCAGCGGTTTTATGATCAGCGCTCACAGCTGCCGTGTTTGGAGTGGGCTGAACTGGCTGATCTCATCTCTCAGTGCATGCAGTATCAGGCCGAGCTGAGACCGTCCTCTCGCAGCATCATACGCCACCTTAACGGCCTCATCACTCCTGGTAATACACACACACACACACACACACACACACTCAAAGCTGTGTGTTATATTTCTACAGTTAAGTGCATGAAAACTTCATAGTTTTCATGCACTGTACATTTTCGCAGGTCAGTTAAAGGTGCAGTCAGTGTTTATGATTGAGTGTTTATAACGACTTGGCTCTGTGTGTGTGTGTGTGTGTGTATGTGTGTGTGTGTGTGTGTGTGTGAGTGTAGATTACGAGGTTCTGCATGCCAGTGGCTCTGTGTCAGAAAGAGATAGCTTCTGGAGAGCTCTGAGCAAACAACAACAACAGGAAGTGTATGAGGAGAGACACCTCAAGTTCCTTTCTTCTCTGGGAAAGGTGAGAACACCCACACGCACACACACACACACACACAAACACACACCCACACACACACACACCCACACCCACCCACACACACACACACAAACACACACCCACACACACACACACCCACACCCACCCACACACACACACACAAACACACACCCACACACACACACACACACACCCACCCACACACACACACACACAAACACACACCCACACACACACACACACACACCCACACCCACACACACACACACACACAAACACACACCCACACACACACACACACACACACCCACCCACACACACACCCACACCCACACACACACACACACACAAACACACACCCACACACACACACACACACACACACACCTCAATCAGCCACTAGATGGAGACATGTAATTATAGTCATAGAGTTCACTAGCGCCTTGTTTCCACCCCAAATAGACTCTACAGGTTTATATCATTACCCTAACATTATAATATTCCTTGCACTAACCGACCAGGTACAGGAAACGATTCCACATCAGGGTGGTGTGATGTGAGACAATCCGACACCAAACAGAGGAACCTGGTTCACACGATTATGATGATTTTGCATGTACAAGCAGAGCACAACATTGTTCACACACTCACTGCATATGTGTGTGTGTGTGTGTGTGTCTGTGTGTGTGTGTGTCTGTGTGTCTGTGTGTGCGTGTGTGTGCGTGTGTGTATGTGTATCTGTGTGTGTGTGCGTGTGCGTGTGCGTGTGTGCGTCTGTGTGTGTGTGCAGGGTAACTTCGGCAGGGTGGATCTGTGTCGGTACGACCCCCTGGGTGATAATACGGGCGAGCTGGTGGCCGTGAAGCAGCTGCAGTCCAGCAAACAGTCCAACATGGCCGACTTCCAGAGAGAGATTGAGACCATCAGCTCGCTGCACTGTGACTACATCGTCAAATACAGGGGAATCTGCTACAGCGCAGGTCAGACACACACACACACACACACACACACACACACACAGTAATCCTATGACATCACAACTTACTGTACGTTTACACTAGCAAGCAATAAGTTGCTTGTGTCACTTGTAGTTAGTCACTTGTGGGCGTGGCCTATCCAGTGGATTAGCCAATCTCTGTCTCTCTTGTCTCTGTACACGTTTAAGGTGAGTTGTATATGACAGGAGAAGATGAAACCATAAATCAAACAGGAAACTAACTTGACTTGTGTGCGGGGAACTGAAGAAACGTTGGAGCACACGTGCCGTGCCATAGGATCGGTGCGAGGAATCATTCGAAACGATCGTTTGGATTCGTCTCGTCTTTACAGCGTCATCACTAATTTACATAAAGTTCAGAAAATCTCACCCTGTTGCTGAAATGCCGGCTCCGTGTCACACACACACGCAGAATACAAACTGTTGCATACACACCACACACCGTCATCACACACAGTCATCACACACCGTCAACACACACCGTCAACACACACCGTCAACACACATCACACATCACACACATCTCATTTCATCCACTCACACAGGGTGGAAAAGGTCAAACAGGAAGAATGACACCTATACCTTCTCATTATAACCTCTGTGTGTGTGTGTGTGTGTGTGTGTGTGTGTGTGTGTGTGTGTAGGACGTTTGAGTATGAGGTTGGTGATGGAGTTCCTGCCCTTCGGCAGTTTGATCAGCTACATGGAGAAATACAAACACATCATCACCACACGGAGAATGCTGCTGTTCACCTCGCAGATCTGTAAGGTAAACACACACACACACACACACACACACACACACACACACAGACACACATCAAACTGCTGCTGTTCACCTCGCAGATCTGTAAGGTAAACACACACACACACACACACACACACACACACAGACACACATCAAACTGCTGCTGTTCACCTCGCAGATCTGTAAGGTAAACACACACACACACACACACACACACACACACACATAAAACTGCTGCTGTTCACCTCGCAGATCTGTAAGGTAAACACACACACACACACACACACACACACACACACACACACACACAGACACACATCAAACTGCTGCTGTTCACCTCGCAGATCTGTAAGGTAAACACACACACACACACACACACACACACACACACACACACACAGACACACATCAAACTGCTGCTGTTCACCTCGCAGATCTGTAAGGTAAACACACACACACACACACACACAAACACACACACACACACACACACACACACACACAGACACACATCAAACTGCTGCTGTTCACCTCGCAGATCTGTAAGGTAAACACACACACACACACACACACACACACACACACACACACACACACAGACACACATCAAACTGCTGCTGTTCACCTCGCAGATCTGTAAGGTAAACACACACACACACACACACACACACACACACACACACACACAGACACACATCAAACTGCTGCTGTTCACCTCGCAGATCTGTAAGGTAAACACACACACACACACACACACACACACACACACACACACATCAAACTGCTGCTGTTCACCTTGCAGATCTGTAAGGTAAACACACACACACACACACACACACACACACACACACACACACAGACACACATCAAACTGCTGCTGTTCACCTCGCAGATCTGTAAGGTAAACACACACACACACACACACACACACACACACACACACATCAAACTGCTGCTGTTCACCTCGCAGATCTGTAAGGTAAACACACACACACACACACACACACACACACACAGACACACATCAAACTGCTGCTGTTCACCTCGCAGATCTGTAAGGTAAACACACACACACACACACACACACACACACAGACACACACACACACACACACACACAGACACACATCAAACTGCTGCTGTTCACCTCGCAGATCTGTAAGGTAAACACACACACACACACACACACACACACACACACACACACACACACACAGACACACATCAAACTGCTGCTGTTCACCTCGCAGATCTGTAAGGTAAACACACACACACACACACACACACACATCAAACTGCTGCTGTTCACCTCGCAGATCTGTAAGGTAAACACACACACACACACACACACACACACACACACACACACACACATCAAACTGCTGCTGTTCACCTTGCAGATCTGTAAGGTAAACACACACACACACACACACACACACACACACACACACACACACAGACACACATCAAACTGCTGCTGTTCACCTCGCAGATCTGTAAGGTAAACACACACACACACACACACACACACACACACACACACACACACATCAAACTGCTGCTGTTCACCTCGCAGATCTGTAAGGTAAACACACACACACACACACACACACACACACACACACATCAAACTGCTGCTGTTCACCTCGCAGATCTGTAAGGTAAATACACACACACACACACACAAACACATTTATTAAATCCTAAAACCCCTTAACCATAATACCAACTGCTAATACATTAATACTATAAACTAACTCTACCACTAACCCTAAACCCTACACCCTAAACCCTACACCCTACACCCTAAACCCTACACCCTAAACCCTAAACCCTACACCCTAAACCCTACACCCTACACCCTAAACCCTACACCCTAAACCCTAAACCCTACACCCTAAACCCTACACCCTACACCCTAAACCCTACACCCTACACCCTAAACCCTAAACCCTTCACCCTACACCCTAAACCCTAAACCCTACACCCTAAACCCTAAACCCTACACCCTAAACCCTACACCCTACACCCTAAACCCTAAACCCTACACCCTAAACCCTACACCCTACACCCTAAACCCTAAACCCTTCACCCTACACCCTAAACCCTAAACCCTTCACCCTAAACCCTAAACCCTACACCCTAAACCCTACACCCTACACCCTAAACCCTAAACCCTACACCCTAAACCCTAAACCCTACACCCTAAACCCTAAACCCTACACCCTAAACCCTACACCCTACACCCTAAACCCTAAACCCTACACCCTAAACCCTACACCCTACACCCTAAACCCTAAACCCTTCACCCTACACCCTAAACCCTAAACCCTTCACCCTAAACCCTAAACCCTACACCCTAAACCCTACACCCTACACCCTAAACCCTAAACCCTACACCCTAAACCCTAAACCCTACACCCTAAACCCTAAACCCTACACCCTAAACCCTACACCCTACACCCTAAACCCTAAACCCTACACCCTAAACCCTAAACCCTACACCCTACACCCTAAACCCTAAACCCTTCACCCTAAACCCTAAACCCTACACCCTAAACCCTACACCCTAAACCCTAAACCCTTCACCCTAAACCCTAAACCCTTCACCCTAAACCCTAAACCCTAAACCCTACACCCTACACCCTAAACCCTAAACCCTTCACCCTAAACCCTAAACCCTACACCCTAAACCCTACACCCTACACCCTTCACCCTAAACCCTTCACCCTAAACCCTTAACCCTAAACCCTTCACCCTAAACCCTTCACCCTAAACCCTAAACCCTACACCCTAAACCCTACACCCTAAACCCTAAACCCTTCACCCTAAACCCTAAACCCTACACCCTAAACCCTAAACCCTTCACCCTAAACCCTAAACCCTTCACCCTAAACCCTAAACCCTACACCCTAAACCCTTCACCCTAAACCCTTCACCCTAAACCCTACACCCTAAACCCTACACCCTGAACCCTAAACCCTAAACCCTACACCCTAAACCCTTCACCCTAAACCCTAAACCCTACACCCTAAACCCTACACCCTAAACCCTAAACCCTTCACCCTAAACCCTACACCCTAAACCCTAAACCCTAAACCCTACACCCTAAACCCTAAACCCTAAACCCTACACCCTAAACCCTAAACCCTAAACCCTACACCCTAAACCCTAAACCCTACACCCTAAACCCTTCACCCTAAACCCTACACCCTAAACCCTAAACCCTTCACCCTAAACCCTACACCCTTCACCCTAAACCCTACACCCTAAACCCTACACCCTGAGCTTCACTCACATCTTGACGAAGGGGTCGGAGTAGCCGTTAGAGTCCATCGCTGCGAGGTGAGCACAGCGAATAATCCCAACCACCAAACACATCTTCTCCATGATATAACACAGAGACACCAGGATACGTCCCCGCTGTCACACACACACACACACACACACACACACACACACACACACACACACTCAATATGCTGCAGTTCACTTCACAGATCTGTGGTACAGAAACACACACATACAGATACATTGCGGATACTCATGTTTACTTATTCATACGCAATATTATGTGTGTGTGTGTGTGTGTGTGTGTGTGTGTGTGTGTAGGGAATGGAGTATCTGCAGCACATGCGTTATGTGCATCGTGATCTGGCAGCGAGGAACATCTTGGTGTCGAGTGACACGCTGGTGAAGATCGCAGATTTCGGACTGACTAAGATCGTCCCTCTGGATAAAGAGTATTATCGAGTCACACAGTCTGGAGAGAGTCCCATCTTCTGGTACTGAGCACAGCGACATTTACACTTACTCCTACTCCGACTTTACTGGATTCACAATTCCTGGCCTTAGGATAAATAATATAATATATATCGTCTACAGATTTCATGAAACAGAAATGCCACAGTGTTTAAGGAGACAGTTCTTAAAGAATAATAATTAACGTCTGTAATCAGACCTGGTGACTTGAGTCCAAAAATGACGTCAGTATTGCTGTGAGGAAGGTTCCTGGTATTCAGAGTCTTGTTACTGTTTAAGTGGATCTTCTGAGCTCCATGTTCAGATTAGTAATATCACCCGCGTGTAGTTCACACCTCCGAGGTTGCCAGATTGTTCTGATAGCGTCTAGACCACTGCTTTTAAACACAAACACTTACCTTAAAAAATATTCAGAGATAGAAAATGCAGACTCAAGAGGGAATTCTGATGCAGAAATAAATCCATTCTGTGCACTTTAAAGGGACGGTATGGTTAATTAAGCAACACGGTCATATTTCTGTATATAATAATGACCAAAATATAAAATATTTTCAGACAGTGATGCTGGACTTAACACTTAAATCTCACGTAACCTCTGAACAGCGTCTAACTTTGGAGCTATTTCCGTATTAAACCCTCACTGCACACTGAACTCTGCCCTGAACGCACCCATGAGTGTTTAATAATAAGCGCATTCCCCGGCGGATCATTCTCCAGGCTTAAATTCACACTTCTCTGCGCTCTGTTTTCCAGAGCTCAGAGCAAACCTCTATAAGAAATGGTCCGGATTTCGACCAGTTTAAGAGACACAACGTTACATCATCAGATGTGGGAAAATGGCCTCAGGGGGTTTAACAAGCTGCACTTCCTCTGTAGGCCTCACACACATACACTCTCTCAGATAAAAAAGGGAATTAAACAGAACCTTTTCTCGTCACTGTCATTGTGCTGCCCTCTGGGGGTACATCAGGGTAAAACAGTGCTTCCTAAATTGTAATTATATTACTTTTAAGTCATCTTAGAGGTAAACTTCATTCACGTTACTATGTTAAAGATACGCTCTAAAGGTGTGATTTACTCTACAGAGCACCATCCCAGTGACAAGGTATTTCTCTACTCACACAGCGTACTCTTTAATCAATTCATTAAAATATATATATATATATATATATATATATATATATATATATATATATATATATATATATATATATATATATATAATGTTTTTGTTATATATTATGAAATATAGTGTCTTTTATGACAAATTCTCTTCAGGTCACTGAAAGTTTCATTCATTTATTCATTCAGAGTCCAGGCAGGGGGGAGGGCACAACAACGTTAAGGAAATTAAGTACTGGAAAAACAAGCAAAGAAACATAAACAGAAATAAAAAATAAATTAAAGTATGAGAGGGCACAGCTGAGAATCACAGCTTGAGGAACGTGTGAGACTCTGTGAGAAACGATGCTGAATCACTGAGAGAAGAAGCAGGTGAGGCTAATTACACAGCTTAATGAGAACAGGAAGCTATATGCCCATATAAGGAAAGCGGAGGTCTAAGAGAGAACTTCTCATTAACATTAAATGTGTTCAGTTATTAGGGAAAAGGGTAATGAGTTGAGATGAAGAAATGATGAGTTTAAAAAAGATTATAAAGCTCTAATCACTAATAACACTTTAACAACATTTAACAAGTTTTCTTTTTTTTTTTTTTAAACCTAAATCTGTTTCAGGTACGCGCCAGAATCCTTATCAGAGTATAAATTTTCCCACAAATCAGACGTGTGGAGTTTTGGTGTTCTTCTACACGAGCTGTTCTCCTACTGTGAGTTGAGCAGGAACCCTAAGCGGGTATGTGAGGAAAGCTAATCACGCTTCTTTAAGTTTCCTATGATTTCTGATCACCATGACAACTGTGTTTATCTTTACACGTCTGCCAAATCCTGAACCAGGCGATAGCTTTAAGGATCGTTATTATTGTAGATTTTTTTAATTGAGAATGCCTTGTGACCACCCACAACTTATTAGGTCTCAGGATGCCAGTAGAGGGAGCTTATAGGACTCAGGCTGGCGGGAGGAGGAGCGTATAGGTCTCAGGATGACAGCAGGAGGAGCGTATAGGTCTCAGGCTGGCGGGAGGAGGAGCGTATAGGTCTCAGGCTGGTGGGAGGAGGAGCGTATAGGTATCAGGCTGGCGGGAGGAGGAGTGTATAGGTCTCAGGATGACAGCAGGAGGAGCGTATAGGTCTCAGGCTGGCGGGAGGAGGAGCGTATAGGTCTCAGGATGACAGCAGGAGGAGCGTATAGGTCTCAGGCTGGCGGGAGGAGGAGCGTATAGGTCTCAGGCTGGTGGGAGGAGGAGCGTATAGGTATCAGGCTGGCGGGAGGAGGAGTGTATAGGTCTCAGGATGACAGCAGGAGGAGCGTATAGGTCTCAGGCTGGCGGGAGGAGGAGCGTATAGGTCTCAGGATGACAGCAGGAGGAGCGTATAGGTCTCAGGCTGGCGGGAGGAGGAGCGTATAGGTCTCAGGCTGGTGGGAGGAGGAGCGTATAGGTATCAGGCTGGCGGGAGGAGGAGTGTATAGGTCTCAGGATGACAGCAGGAGGAGCGTATAGGTCTCAGGCTGGCGGGAGGAGGAGCGTATAGGTCTCAGGCTGGCGGGAGGAGGAGCGTATAGGACTCAGGATGACAGCAGGTGGAGTGTATAGGTCTCAGGATGGCGGGAGGAGGAGTTTATGGGCTTCAGGAATTGCTTTTGTTTGATTTGTTCATTGCAAACAGCTGAAAGTCTGTAAATTTTGACAATAAACCTGATTTGCAATGGGGGGTGAATAATTTTGATTGCAACTGTAACTTTATTGTTCATTCTGTTTGTCACAGAGCGGAAATTTGTCTTCGACACTGGTATCATAGATATATCCATAAATACATCACACAGCTTTTCCAGCACAAAACAAAAAAGCTAAACAAACACATTTAAAATGTATAGTCGTATGTCCATGAAAGGAACCCTGTAACACATGTGACTATAACATGTTTTGTTGTGTAGCTGTCACTACATCGGATAGGAGGTGACATCCAAAGCGCAATGATGACTGTTCATCTCTTCAACGTCCTGAAGGAGAACTGGAGGTTGCCAGCACCTGCCTTGTGTCCACCAAAAGTAAAAACACACTTCATTCTGTACCACAGATGAACGAGTACATTCTTCTCTCCAGTCATAAACCCAGTCATATATGGGGCGTGTAATATAACTGCCTGATCATTGTTATGGAATTGAGCAAAAACATCAGAGCAAAATGTTAACTCTTTGATAATCCTCACAACCAGTCTGACCTGTCTGGGTAAATTCCTATCATGCATTTGCGTGAGAGCAATCTGCCAGAAATTAAAAAGGCATGCAGGGATCCGCCTATATGACCTGGTTTCTGATTGGCCAAGAGACCTGTCTCTGCAACAACAGTTAAACTTTATCCTAACCTTAACTTCATCAGACTGTCCAAAAAGAAAAGTATAATGAGTTTTTTTTTTATTAGTCAAACCTATTAGCTAAGAATATGTAAATGCTTATAAAGGTTTTATATCCCTCCCTTTATCACTATTTAGAAATATAACTCAGCTTCAGGGAAGTGCTGTTAATGTTTAACATTACACCACACTGCTGCTGAGTTCTGGATTCTGATTGGTCAGAAGGTGATTAGTTCTCTATAACAGCAGCTCTGACAGTAGCACAGGTTTATATTAAAGCGCTCGTCCTGATACGTTATGGTTTCTATAGTAACGGCTCGTTCACAGGGACGTGTACAGCGGACGCTTCATATAAACAGATTTTGTTAAAAGTGTGCAATCGCTGATACGGTGAAGTTTTCTGTATGGAAGGAGTCTCCAGTGTCAGTGGTAAAGCTATAACTTTAACTTTTCTGACATCAGGACAGAGGTTCCACCGACACGCAACAACATTAAATGTAGCTGTAAACGTATAAAAAACACGATGTGTCGTTCTTCACGAAATAAGAAATGGAAGTTGTTGGTAAATCGCTGTGCTGTAAAAGGAATAAGTTTATTACTGATTTATTAAAGGCTCAGCAGTGAATAGCAGTGTGTTGTTGTGTCCACGTCAGTGATTCAGCGCAGTAGTGTTAGTAAAGGAGACGATTTAAATATTTCCATATAAAGAAGTTGCCAGAGTCACATTAACAACCAACAGCAATCAGACCAGCACGTTATCCTGGGAATGTGTCCAGTTCAGTGTTAGCCAGGTTAGAGGTTAGGTTAGGTCTCCAGAACTAGTTATCTGATTCAGTTAAATATTTTATTGTGTGAATTATTGAATCTGTGTTCAGTAGTAAGCCGATTTGAGATGAGCTGATTTAATTTATTAGCTGATTCCTCGCTGTCCCTGTCACTTGGCATGCACGTGTCATTGACGTGGAGAGCGTGTTAGCGATGGTGTGTTTGTGCATTGCCCTGGTTACAATTGACTTATCACTAATCACAATGTAATTGCTGTTGAAGCCACAATATATTACTTTAAAGTGGTAAAATGTGGAAGAACCAGACTCAGGGTTATGTTCCAGCTCCAGAAATAACAGGAGTTATTGCGACATTCTCTAAACAGAGTGAGCTTCTAAGAACAGGGTCTGATTCTCAGTGACATCGGTGCTCTTACCTGTCATGCAGGTGTACAGCATGATGATGCAATGCTGGGCATTCAACAGCGAGGACAGACCCACCTTCTCCTACCTACAGGACCTGATTGAGAGCAGCCTCCAGGACGAGAGGGAAGGAGCTAAAGGATGAAAAGCGAATCATGAAGAATATAATGAATGTATAAACTACCTGGAATTTTATGAGTCACACGCTTGTTGGTCAGACACAGACTATTACTCACTCGTTACTCCTTTACAAGTGTCGTCTAAGAAAGAAGCACACAAAGGACTTCAAAGGGTTTTATTTTTAAAGCTGTTATGTGTTTCTCACTTCATAACTCTGCTTCTTCTTCTCCTTATTATTATTATTATTATTATTATTATTATTATTAGTAGTAGTAGTAGTAGTAGTAGTAGTAGTATTAACAACCTTCAACTCTTAAATGAAGTAAATCGCTTTAAATATAAACGAAAGCAGAAGGGGAACGGATCTAACAGATAAACATTTCTCTTATTTAAACATTTCTCTGAAATGACCTGGAAACTCAAGGACTGTAAAATAGAAAGTTAATTACAGAAGAATAGGGAACATTTTTGGAAATAATTCAATCATAATCTATATTTTTATTACATGTTACAGCTTTATGTGATAAAAAGCTACACAGTTATTATGTTATTACATCATTATATTACATTATGTTATGTTTTACGTCATATACAGCTGGTGATGCTGGTAAAAGACCATCTGCACTAATGGTCATGAAAATAATCATCTATTATAATCATCTTATGCTTTACTTTTTTGATGGAGTTCTAATGACAAAAACTGTGTACGATTTTTTAAATTATTATTATTATTATTTTTATAATTTTTTATGACTTTTGTGACTTTTCATAATAATATCAGTGCTTTTTTTTTTTTTTTTAGGAAAAAAGGATGGGTTGAATTGAGCAAGTTAGTAATGTCATTTGTATAACGTCTGTTTCTTTGGCATCTGTAATATCTGTCTATACATTCAACAAAAAATAAAATGGATCTTTGTTCTCCTAGTGCCACTTTACCACTGAACCCTGCTCAGGGCCATAGGTATTTGGACAGCGACACAATTCTCCTAATATTGCCTCTGTACACCACCACAGTGGATTTGAAATGAAGCATTCAAGATGTGCCTGACGTGTCGACTTTCGCTTTAATTCGATTTTTTACAAAGTCCCTCCATTTTCACAGACTCAGAAGTATAAATATTAGGATTCCTTTTAATATGTGGATGCAAATCCTTTGCAGTTAATGACTGCTTGAAGTTTGGAGCCCAATGGACATCACCAAACGCTGAGTTTCCTCCTTTGAGATGCTTTGCCAGGTCTTTACTGCAGCCGCCTTCAGCTGCCGCTTGTTCGTGGGTCTTTCTATCTTCAGTAAGTGAAAAGCAGCTCAACTGGGTTCAGACCATCAGACAATTAAGTACATTTAAAATGTTTTGGGTCATTATCCATCTGTACTATGTGCTGTTTTATCAGTTTCACAGCATTTGACTGAATCTGAGCAGAAGGTAAAGCTCTGTATGCTTCAGAATTCATCCTGCTCCTTCTATCAGCAGTCACATCATCAATAAACACCAGTGACCCAGCCATACATGCCCATGCCATAACACCTCCTCCACCATGTTTAATGGATGATGTGGTGTGCTTTGGATCATGAGTCCTTCCTTTCCTTCTCCATACTCTTCTCTTCATTCTTCTCTTCATATCATTCTGGTACAAGTTCATCTTGCATCAGAACTGCTCAGAGTGAATCTGACTATAAAAAGTTATATATATATATATATATATATATATATATATATATATATATATATATATATATATAAATATATACGATCTAGAAAAGCTTACATGATAAAATATAGAAGTATAGATAAAAGCTCAAAAATCTCTGCTGAATTTCTGACAGGAACTTCCTGTTATAGCTCATAGCTTTGTTCCTAGGCAACATCAGGTGCAGATTTTTGCAGAAGTGTTGTTTTATCTGTTCCAAAATCAGATCTTTAATCTCTAAGCTTAGTAAAATATTACACAGTGTTTTTAACGTGTTACTATTAATATAAATGGACCAGGAATAATTCTTAACGCTGCAGTTAATTGCTTATATACGTTTGTGTCCCTGCCCTACGTACGTCACACTTATTCAAAATACCTGATCTGTAACTCCAGATAAATGTCAGCAAAATAGTATTTGCATAATTAAGGGTAGCTTGCTATACAATAGACAAACCGGCTTCTCCTCCCTGCCTTGCAGCGTCACTGACATTAACCTCAGGTGGAAAGTCTAATAGAAAAAAAGTTCCAGCTATGTATCACGGCAAAGGTGTGTGACTACTTGTTGAGGTGTGTGTTATTACTACCTGATGAACTGAAGAGGAGTTTTGATTGAAGTGGAATTCCTACACCCACATGATGATTGTGACGATAGTGATAATTGCTCCTTTTGTATTTTACATGAAAGGGTTTCCAAACACACCCATAATTACTGGATATAATAATAAGGATCATTGTATAATTTTAATCAATTATGAGACGTTCAAATTTGCATTTAAATTCTCACTGAGCGATTAAAAAAAAGAAGAAGCCATGAAGAAACCCAGCCATCTTAGAGGAGCGATTTAACCAGAAATCAAACATTTGTGCTGAAAGTAAATGCAGGGAATGAAATATGTATAATTAAACCCTACATTCCTTAATATTCACTTATTTTCAGTAACACAGATATTATTGGTTCCTCTGTACTCGATCTCTTGGTGAGGTCAAGATGAGATTCAAAACATGTATCCTCACATGGGTTCTCATACCACTGCTATGTGGATGACACTCAACTCATCCTCTCCATCCTCAGACCCTCTTGTTTCTGCTCAGATCTCAGCATGTTGTCTGTGTGCTTCTGCTACTATATTCCCAGTTTTTAGACTGATTCTTAGTCCATGACCTAGTGAATATGTATCAGGATGTATTTAACTGATAGAGATGTCTGTCGATGATCGTTGCTAGCTGATGTAGGCTAGTTAGCAATACAGCCGTAAAACTAGCTTGTGTTCTCCACAACTAGCGATATGTACGTTACGCGTTTTATAATATTGTTGAAAATATATACCGGATGTTATATATTTTGGGGCGCACGGTGGCTTAGTGGTTAGCACATTCGCCTCACACCTCCAGGGTTGGGGGTTGGAGTTCCACTGGGACCATGTGTGTGCGGAGTTTGCATGTTCTCCCCGTGCTGCGGGGGTTTCCTCCGGGTACTCCGGTTTCCTCCCACAGTCCATAGACATGCATGGTAGGCTGATTGGCGTGTCTAAAGTATCCGTAGTGTATGAATGGGTGTGTGAATGTGTATGTGATTGTGCCCTGCGATGGACTGGCACCCTGTCCAGGGTGTATCCTGCCTTGTGCCCGATGCTGCCTGGGATAGGCTCCAGGTTCCCCATGACCCTGAAAAGGAGTAAGCGGTAGAAGATGGATGGATGTATGGATGGATGGATGTTATATATTTTGTAACAGTTTACAGATTTACACAGAGGTTAAACAAGGTGGAAAGCACGAACAAAGCTTAGCAAAGAAACTAGCTAAGCAGTGGAGAATTTATCTTACATTTTGGTGAGGGTAAAGGAATGCCAGATGAGGAGGACAAGATGCCGGTAAGTGGAATAGTGTGGTTTCTGCTGGTGTTGGAGGTTCTGGAGAATGGGGTGGTTGTGCCAGATGACCGGGGAAAGATTCAGGTAAACTTTTAGTATGAACAATTTTCTGTAGTGCTTGTACTATACAGGGTCACGGGAGCCTGGAGCATATCCCAGGGGACTCAGGGCACAGGGCAGAGGACACCCTGACAGAGTGCCAATCTATCACAGGGCACAATCACACACACACACTCCAGAAAATTTGGAAATGTCAATCAGCCTACAACACATGTCTTTGGACTGCGGGAGGAAACCGGATTACCCGGAGGAGACCCCTGAAGCATGAGAAGAACATGCGAACTCTGGGACCCGGGGTTCGAACCACCAACCCTGGAGGTGACCAAACAATCTGCATAACATAAACATTTTGCTTGCTTACTCAGATTGTCTGTTGTTAAAAGCTCTTATACTGTACAAATAAAAATTTAATTGAACATAAGAGAAAATAATCTCTATTTGGACAATAATAACTGATTTTGGAGCTCAGTGTGGTTTTTGTAATATTGCAGCAAATTTCAAACCCCTGCAATAAATAATACATTAGCACAGTGTGTTTGGGTGGATCTGTTTCACCACCTGTTAATACAATCATTACGCAGTAATTTAAGATTTGAATTCCTGCCCTACAAATGTCTGAAAGCTAATCATGTAATTAGCCTCATTAACGAGAGCCGGGCCCTTTTCCACCGTAGAGCTTCACCCCGGCTCAAGAGCGTCAATCTAGCAGCGTGGAATGAGCTGTAATTATCTCTGGACACACAGTTGTTGAAGAGCGGAAGATTAGAGTTGAGTAACTCAGTAAGCACTCCACTGAAGTGTGAACCTCATGTTCTAAATATACACAGCTTCTGTGAATTCACAGGCCAAATTTCGCAAATTAAAACAAATCATATTTAATAATTAAATTTAAAAAACCTAAATGGTAACACAGCATATACGACCCTTTGCTATTTTTTAAATGATTATTAAATGACCTGTCTGTCCACACAGAAATGCATTATTAACATTTTCTTTATTCCCTTTACTCAGAGCCACGCTGTTTTTGGTAGCTTCTAGACTAAATGACCATGTGATAATATCGATTTGCACTATGCTGCGACACGATGAAGAATGCAGGGCTAACATTAACTAGCTAGCTTTCTTTACAGATGTGCACTAAAGGTCAATTCGCATGGGATTAGTTTAACCTGGGGTTATATTTACAGTTTTTATAGAAGGTAAAAGACACTGTAATTTTCACCTGCACTGGAACGCACAGTCCGGAAAAAGTCTGGAAAAAGAAATGACATGACCGGTTCGCACACGATTAAAATCACAGAGAAGCTCGGGTAATTATTACATTACCCCACCTCCCCATATAAAACTAATCCCATCCGAATAGGGCTTAAGCAAGAAGAACAGTTTTAAAAAATGGGTCCGTGGTTCACAAATTCACAGGTCAAAGTTCACCAATCGCAATGAAGCAATTACTACCAGAAACAAATAGAAGTCTTTGACTGTGGGATTTTATTCCCGTGTTGTCTGATTGCTGAATTAATGAAAAAATAAGGAGAAGCAGTAGAGCCAAGAAAGCAAAATTGGGCATCATGCTCAATGAGTACGAGGGGAACTCTCTCTCTCTCTCTCTCTCTCTCTCTCTCTCTCTCTCTCTCTCTCTCTCTCTCCCTCTGTCTCTCTCACTCTCTCACACTCTCATCTGTCAGTCACAGAGACACTAGCCAATCATGTGCATCTGTAAGGTCGTGTATGTGGAAGAGGGCAGATAGCGATTTCCCCTGAGTGTGTTATACCACCCTGAGATGCAGCATGTGCAGCAGTTTGAATTAACATGTTTCTGAGTGAACACGTGTTAACCTTCACCCTCCCTGTGTAGTAGCTTTCGTATGATAGACCTAAATGTTTAAAGTCTATCAGCTCAACAAGAGCTCATCAACTGAGTCAAATTCCTGGTATACGAAGGGTTTTTTCCACCAGTACAGCACAAACCCATTTCCAGTAAAGCATAATTCAGATCATTTGTAAATATTAATGAGAGAAATAAGGAGTATAGCGTTTAAAAGCGTGGTAGCCAGGCTTGTGAGGACATGTGGTAGAACACAGTTGATGAGTTCTCCACTGAACTTCATCGGTGTGTTGTTTCATCAGATTGACATGAGGAACACACTCCGCTCTACACACAGCATTTCAGCAGCTTGGGTTGTTTTTGTTTTTGGAAGGAGGGTAGTGTAAAAGTAGGTTAGTGGGTGTTCTGAATTGTCTTTAGAGTTTTGCATACATGCTTGTCATGAGCAGTGCATTAAATCGGGAATCAGAATGTGGAGCACGATGTGTTTATCTAGGATGCCGTAATGTGTGTAATTAGTGGTTAAGATGTTTCTTGTGCCACTGATGTGAAAAAGTTCACATTCCCAAGATTTCAGATGTATTGTACACTGTATATGCTACAGCACTGTGTTTGACACACCAATGATTTATTAGTTTAGAAGGTGTGTAAAGCAACACCTATCATTACTGAGCAGTAATTACGAGAGGCAGAATTTTTTATTGCGGGATGCATTAACACAGTGTGTAGAATTTAGCATTTAGATTAAATGGGTTTAATGAATTAACGGCTGTTTAATTTGAGCTCACAATAGAAAGAATAATAATAATAATAATAATAATAATAATAATAATAATAATAATAAGTATATTAAACCCCGTACAGCACTAAACGTGTTAGTTGATAGCAGGACGTTGTAACAATCAGAGCAGCTAATAATGCTAAAGTTTTTATTTGATAGATAATTTAAATTATCAGACTATTAATATGTACATCTCAATATTTATACCGGTTCTCAGAACCAGTGATTATTAAAACTGTTACCACCCCAAAGTTGATTATTTTCCTACAACAGCACACTTCTTCAAATCCCACCAGAGATTCTCTAGGGGGTTCAAGTCAGGTGACTGTGATGGCCCTTGTATTGCAGTCTCTGCAACTGCTAACTGAAGAACTCGAGGCCAATGAGGGATTCGTACAAGAATATTGAAATAATTGAACATGACCATGGATATTCCCTAAGGTCACCATATGGGCACAAGGAAAGATTGAATGAATAATTTTGTTGTACAAATGCTTGCTTATTAATTACCATGTATGCTGTTTAAGTATGTTGTATAATCTAAAATGCATTAATCATACAAAGAGGTATGGAACGAGGAAGCAGAAACAGAGAGAGAGGAAAAGAAGAAAAAGAGCTCCATTCCAGTCATGCCCCCTCAAAAGCTACCTGTAGCCTAGCCTGATGTTCCCTCATCCACTCGTGCGCACTACCAACCCCTACCTCCTGGACTTGACCCAAAAGGAAGTCCACCGTAAGTCGTGGCTCCTGCCCGAACCTTAGAAAATATGCAGATTCACCAGTCGCCTGATGAAGGGTGGTATTGTAGCAGAACAGCAGCTGTGGGAGACATAAGGACCAATCAACCTTCTGGGACACAGGTAGGGCACATAGGAGGTTATGCAGAGTCCTATTAAAATGCTCGCTCTGACCATTACCCACTGGATGGTAAGGGGTAGTGCAATACTTTTCAACCTTATACAGGGCACAACGCTGCCGTTCCAGGAAGGACTCAAAGTTATGGCCCTGGTCTGAATGGATAAGACCAGGAATGCTGAACTTATAAAACCATTCCACCACCAAAACTTGGGCCACTGTTTCCAACTGGTGGTCCCATGTATGCACCGCCAAGGTGTACTTGGTGAAGACGTCCATCATAACCAGCACATTCCCCAACCCTGAACAAGTCGGCTCCAATACAGTGAAATCTAGTGCCAATATTTCATTTGGCTGAGAGGCCAGTAGATGGCCCATGAAGCTACTAGGAAAAGGCTGCGTGTCTTTGGCTGCCTGGCACCGGTCACAGTCTCGACACCATTGTGCCACATCAGATGTCAGGCCCGGCCAATAACAATGCTGCCGCACCAACTCAGTGGTGCGTTCAACTCCTTGGTGCCCATGCTTATGGTGTAACTGCATTAAAACTTCTCCATGCAACCAACAGCACCAGCTGAAGTCCCTCTTCGCCCCCATCAGAGCAAAACACCCGGTGATGTAATAGAAATGGCCCAATTGGCATAACAAATTCACAACAGCCTTGGGAAGCTACCGGCGCTCCTCTGCACTAGGAGGCACCCCATGCCTCCAAAACATTAGGGCTTCACCAATAACAGGATCCTCTTCCTGCAAGGACTGCATAGCCACAGCTAGACTGGGCAGCACAGTAACTACTGCTTGAGAAAGCACCCCTGTCTTCCCAGCCTGCCTTACACTGGTGGGGAACACTGTGACAGGCAGTAACTCTTCTAACTCACCCTGGTTTGAAGGACCCTGCCGGTAGAGAGCATCTGCATTACGGTTGCTTCTTCCTGCGCGGTACCTCAGCCCAAAATCAAATACGGCCAATAGTGCAGCCCATCACTGATCCGTGGCCCCGAGCTTGGCAGTAGTCAGGTGGCTGAGGGGCTTGTTATCAGTGAAGACAACACTCCTCTGCCCTAGCAGGTATTCCCTAAACTTCTCAGTCATGGCCCACTTGAGCGGCAAGAATTCCAACTTCATGGAGCTGTAGTTTAACATATTGCGCTCAGTGGGCCTAAGACTATGGCTAGCATAGGCTATAGGCCGCACCTTCCCCCCCGTTCCTGAGATAGAACTGCTCCCAACCCCCAATGACTAGCATCTACCTCCAAGATAAAAGGAAGGGAGAAGTCAGCATTAGTCAATACGGGGGCAGAGGTGAGCCTACTCTTCAACCCTTCAAAACTCACCTGACACTGCTCCGTCAATGCCGCAGCAAAACCTAACTCTGCCTGAGCCCTAGGCTTATGACTGGCAAATTCGGCCACCAGCCGGTACAGAGGGGCCGCCAACTTAGCAAAACCCTATACAAACCGTCGATAGTAACTGGCAAACCCCAAGAATGAGCGGAGTTCTGCCACCCCTGTAGGGCACGGCCATTGCGCCACAGCCTCTATCTTGCTCGGATCTGTAGACACCCTGGTGGCAGAAATGCCATGTCCCAGATAACTTACCTCCTGCTGGAAAAACATACATTTAGCTAGTTTAGCCTTCAAACCCACTTGCTCCAGCCAACTCAAAACCACCTCTAACCGCACGAGATGTTGGGTCACGGAAGAGGAAAACACCACTATGTCATTCAGGTACAAAAGCAAGGACTGACAGTACTGATCCTGAAACTTGCCATCAACCGCTGGATGGTGCTTGGGGCATTGCAGGGCCCAAACGGCATGCGATTCCATTCAAAAAGGCCGAATGTGGACAAGCAAAACTGTAAAGCAAAACAGTAAAGCAAAACAAAACAGCAGCAGCATCACATGCAGCATCTTTGGCTAAGGATTTGTCATGGAGAAGATTTAGATGCTCACCTCCCCACTCTTACCTTAATACAAAGATCGGAGTGTCAAACTAAATGTACCAAGTCCCAATGTGAAAAATGGAGAGGTGTACTTACCATTGGGTTGAACAAACACCAGGTGCAATGTTGTACGATTACTCACAGGTACTGCGGCTCAATATACATATACATATCATTCAGCCACCGGCTAATGTTGCGATCACTGAACGTGATTTCCACTGTAATCTCCGCCGCCAACTTGCCTCAATGCATGCGCCACCAGCTCCGCTCTAAAACCATATATAAACCTATTAGCTTTGAGATATTCACCTGATTACACCGTGAGCCGAGCCTCAACGTACCTGAATGGAAATGGGAACTGAAACGGAAATGCCAGGGAGCTAGGAACTCTGAATCACCAAGACACATATGCGCCTACCAAAATAGGGGTCCGTAAATAATAGGGTAGCTCCCACCTCATTGGTCTGCCGAAGTCATACCCCGAGCAGGGTCAATAGGGTAGTTCAATCACTTATCCTGCCACACATTGATCATACTATTCTCCTTGATAGACTAGAAAATGTTGTTGGCATTAAGGGAACGGTCCTCTCCTGGCTCAGGTCTTATTAGACCGATCGTTATCAGTTCGTAGATGTAAACGGAGGAAAAGTTTGGTGTTCCACAAGGTTCTGTTTGAGGCCCACTGCTTTTTTCTTTATATATGCTACCTCAAGGTAGAATCAGAAGATATGGCCACATCACCCCGATCTTATCAACACTGCATTGGTTCCCAGTAAAATTTCAAATTGATTATAAAATACTACTACTGACCTGTAAATCACTGAATGGTCTTGTGCCACAGTACCTGAGTGAAATTTTGGTCTTTTATGATCCTCCACGCCTACTTAGATCAAAAGGTGCAGGCTGTTTGTTGGTACTTGGAATAGTGAAGGCTACAGCAGGGGGAAGAGCTTTCTCTTACAAAGCCCCACAGTTATGGAACAGTCTTCCAATTACTGTACAGGACTCAGACACAGTCTCAGTGTTTAAATCTAGACTGAAAACATATTTGTTTACTCAAGCCTACCATGAATAGACTTTCTTTTACGCAGAGTACACAGTCTTCATTACAGGATAGTAAGCATACCTAATAATCTCTCCCTCTCTTTACCTCCCTCTCCCACTCCACCTGATGTCCTACCACTGGATGGAGCTTTCATCAACTGGAGGCTACAGTCTGCCACTGCAGATGACTCCAAGCGATGCAGCCTGGAGATTGCTGAGGATGGGGCCGCTTAAAATACCATGAAATGGTTTTGGACCTTAAGTCCACATGGACCTTCTCGCTATGGTTGCCGGGACTACGGTTTCTGCTATGGCCGTAGGACAGCAATTACCACATACAATTTTGCACTCAAGTCTCCTTTAGTAAACAGTGGACTAGTTCAACAAATGGACTTCATATAAAAATCATAATGAACTTTCTTTTACTTTCACACTATCCGTTGTTACCCAGATGAGGACAGGTTCCCTTCTGAGTCTGGTTCCTCTCAAGGTTTCTTCCTCATATCATCTTAGGGAGTTTTTCCTCACCACCGTCGCCACCGGCTCGCTCAATAGGGATAAACTCACACACTTAAAATCTGTATCCTGGGTTTATATGTTTCTGTAAAGCCGCTTTGAGACAATGTCCCTTGTTAAAAGAGCTTTACAAATTAAATTGAATTGAATACCGCTGATCCATCGTGCTGAAAAGTTCCATGGAAACCTTCCGTGTTTAATACATGCCTTAATGTACTCACTGAAACCTCAGTGCCTGTTGCCACCAAGTCTTGCTGCAGATATTTTGCAGTCACGTGAAGGTTTTTTACACCCTGCCTTCTCAGAAGTTTGGTTGCAGCCGTTGACAGCTTCCTTTTTCTTCCCCGTCCATGTATTTCATGTATTTTTTTTTTTTACCCCTAACCAGTTCAGGTGTTTCATGTGTTCCAGCTCAAGCACACCTGGTGCAACTAATGAAGCCCTTGATTAGTTGCATCAACAAACAAAGAAACAAACAAACACGTTGCTCTGTTCCTTCAGCCCAGGTCCTGCAGGCATTACACAGTATTTATTCCACTGTATGCATCTTTTTGAATTGCGTGACAGCTATATTTGATCTGATTTATTCATCGAGACGGATCCAGAATCCAGACAGTCGTTTATCACCTGGCTACAGTGACTTTATTCTCCTTAACTCAAAATACTCAAAATGTTGAATGTGTTGTTTGTTAAATAAGACTAATGCTTCTTTCTGGCAAATAAATAAGTATTTATTTATTATTATAACTCAGATGAAGATCACGTTAGGTTAATAATCCTTTACAAAACTTTTCCCCACAGCTGCAGTAAACGTAAATATTACATAACCTTTAATCGTTCCGTTAAGACGGTATAATAATACAAAGTTATACAGTCCGAGGGGGCAGTTACCCGACAACGTACAGCGAGGAAACAAAAGGAAATCAGGACAAGTGAAATTCTTCATGCTGTATATTACCATTTAAAGATTCCAGCTCTTCATATTATTTCAGTGATGCACAAACCTGAACAACCGGTGCTGCTCAGAAGAAACTCTCTCAGCATATCAAAATGTACAATAAATAAAGTGTTACAGATTAACTTCTTTCTTTGCGCAGTTCAAATCTTTCCGATGTATTTCATTCCACAGAAGGAAAATCTGATGAGGTAAGAATTTGTGGCCGAGGATAATCTCACGGTAATGGCAAGGATCATAAATGTCCAGTTTGTCAGAAGGAATAATGAGGCCGTCGGCCCAGACTCCCTGGTGATCCATGGGTTGGAGTCCGGCTCGTTGCAGACACATGCCCATGTAAACGTCGTCAATGGGCATCAGGGTGATGGACTGGGACATTTGGAGAATGGTCCTGGCAGTGAAGCGGGAGTACAGGTAGCCGCCTCCACTGCAGTATGGAGCATACACTTCGGCTTTCTCGATCAGTTCCGGGATGAAATATTTACTGGTGTTGTCCCGAATAGGTGTGCTGTCCAGGAGCAGCTGGCCGATGTACAGGTGTTTGCTTCCATCGTTATCTCTTTGCCCTTTGAGAAAATCCACCATGTTGTCCGTGTTGGCGAAAATGTCATCATCTCCATTAAAGAGGAAATCTGCAGTGGGACACCAGTTCTGCATCCAGTCCAGGAACAGGACCTGCTTGAGCGTGAGGTTGTAGAAGGAATCCGCAAAGTCCCACTGCAGGATGTCCTGGTACCTTGTGTTCTCCAGCTCCAGGAGTTTGTTTACCCTCTGTTTCTTGAAGCCTGTCCCGGTGGTGCCGGTCAGGAACACGGTGCGGATCCATATCCCGTTCTGTAGTCTCTCTGCCGCCCACGTTTTGCGCAAGACTGCCCGCCGTTCGTAGTTCTCCGGTGAACTTTTGATGGCCAGCAGAAAAAAGGGTTCTCCTGACCCCTTTGGAATGGTGCACTTGTTAGGAACGGTGAGCAACATTGGGAAATACCTGCAGTGGCGGTAATACAGGAAGTCTTGGACAATAATTGGAAACGTAGAAAATTCCTCAATGTTAGCGAATGACACATTTTGTTCGCACGTAGGAGTCATCATCTCCAGAGGCTGGGCCTCACGAACCATCTTCTGTGATGTGATTTTGTCGCATTTTTCTGGCGTGATGATATACAGGATCAGAAGAAAACACAGAGAGTTCATAATGAGCAGAGCCATGGACTCCAGAGCTCGTCTCCTGCCCCAGGTTCCTTAAAACAACACAAGCAACAATTACAAACGTGAATCAATCGAGCTGTTGTTGGAAAAATCAGTCGAGATTCCTGAATACATTAACAATCAGTGTTCAAATTTAACACTGATCACTACAGGGATGTGTGACATTCATTGCTATGCTAAATGCCATGAAATTATCCTAGCCACATTGCTAACATGCTGTGTTGGGCGTTAGCATCTGGCATGTGTTAGATTTAGCTAATATGCTCATGTGCCTTTAGGGGATGTTTATTAAACTTTTATCACTGTATTTTAATTTTAATTGCAGAGGAAAGAATTATAAAGCTTGCTAACGTTATGGTTTATATTATAGCTTGTCTCATCACTCAAACATGATGGGTATTTATTTTTTACGATAAACGCAGAGTCCGTTCATGAGCAGGCGCGTGTTCTGAGTTATGATGTCAAATTAATGCATTAATTAAATGTGGGAAATAAAAGATCATAGATTCCTTGAGACTTTTGTAGGAATCATTTATCAGACTTCTTCATAATGAGAAGCTCCCACATCGGCTCCACATGATAAACAGAAACAGTACCCTGAACTTCAAACTTTTATTGTTTAAAGTGTAAATTTGGATATAACCAACGCTACACCACATTCGTTCTCGTACCACAGGATTATAATGATAAATACTTTATAGCTGATGCAATCCTTTAGAGATGGCAGTGTGAGTATTTAAATAACCTTTTTTGTTTTTAGTCGCAGGAACTTGAAAAAAAGTAAAAAATCAGAAGAATTTGTCTACTTACTGTACAGCCAGCTGACGTTCTCCATGTTCACCTGAGGACACCTGAGAGAGACAGAAAAAAACAATCTTGATCTTCTTCATCTTTACTTGGTAACACGACTACAGAGGAAATGCATAAACGGTTTAAAACAACAACAACAACAACAAAATTGAGATTTACCGGATATTTTCGAAGTGCTTAAACACTGCTGAAAAGTGTGTGCTGAATTGAAGTAGCTGGTCCATTTTGTCGTAGTAAGTCCTGAGAGTGTGTGTGAGTGTGTGTGAGAGAGAGACTGAGCAGTGAGACCAGCTCATAGCAAGCTTTAACTGGTAATCAGTATTTCAAATATTGTAATTGGGTGGGCGTGGCTAGATACAAACAAAAGTTAATTACAATTTAACGACCTGACCTTCCCATCTCTTTATTTCTTAATTCTTTACCAGTTCACTCCCTACTGCACGTCAGTGTGTGTGCGCACGTGTGTGTGTGTGTGTGTTTCTGTGTGTGTGCGCACGTGTGTGTGTGTGTGTGTGTGTTTCTGTGTGTGTGTGTGTGTGTGTGTGTGTGCGTGTGTGTGTGTGTGTGTGCGTGTGTGTGTGTGTGTGTGCGCACGTGTGTGTGTGTGTGTGTGTGTTTCTGTGTGTGTGTGTGTGTGTGTGTGTGTGTGTGTGTGTGTGTGTGTGTGTTTGTTTGAAAGAAAGAGACAATGACGGTAGTTTATGAAAACTGGAAAATGTTGTCTCAAAGTTTTAATGCGGTCAAAGCAAGACAGGTGATTAATATAAACTAATTAATAAACAGTCAATAAAGATAAACAGAAATGAATATGCATGAATGAATAAATAGAAATAAACCACCAGGCTTTAACAAATGTGTTTTTATTTTTCACGCACGATTTTTCATGTTAATCTTAACACGTGATTTTCTCACGCGAATAATCCTTTTTCACATATGATCACAAATGGTTTACATACACACAATCACGTGTGAAACGTGTGCGATTTTTCACACAGTCACCATGACAACCCAACAACTCAACAGGACATTAATGTCAGAGTGTCGGATTAACTTGATTGTCCTGGTTGACCTCGTTAACCTCGTCAAGAAGGACATCTGGAGTTGATCCACATCTACGTTCGCTTTTATCTGACAGTGATGCTCAGAACTCAACTCAAAAACTTTTCCTAATATTGAGCTTGACATCTTTTAAGGGTTCCTCCAGAGGAACAAGCGAAGAACCCTTATGAATGTAGTGTTGTCGATTCTGCATGTCTTCAAGTGATTTTAGTCTCCTAAATTTATATTAAATTTTATATATATATATATATATATATATATATATATATATATATATATATATATATATATATATAGTGTAGGAGGTACTGCACTTCTTCATTGAATAATTAAGTGTCCTTAGTCTCCTAAAAGGGTTCTACATGGAATCCCATCTGATAGCAGAACATTTATGCAGGGTTTTACATAGAACTTTTAAGATTTTCCCTTCAGAGGGACAGCTAAAGAACAATCAAGAGTGTAGTGTATGAGATTCTTCAATTCTTTATTAAATAATTAAGTGTTCTTAATCTGTTCTAAGGTTTCCTTGTTGTTGAGGAGGTACTGTCAAGGGTACAGCTTTCGTGTGTATCGAAAGATCACCATCATGGCTCTGAGAGTGAAACGACCAGTCCAAACACTGATACAAACTCAGAGATAATTACCTCGCCCAGAAATGTGGAGCCACACCCTTTAACTTGCCACAGAACCTTCACCACACCTACTGCTTTCTATTCTCCTTTTATTGTTTACATCACAAGTGACCTTTAGAAGCATTGCTAACATATCACTCTCAGACCTCTAATAAATGAATCAATAAATACAGAAAAATATATTTTTTTCACAGATCAGCGGTAACATTAAAAATAACTGCGTAATATTGTGCCACCACAGCAAAACAGCTCTGTCCCGTCAATGTATGGACTCCACAAGACCTCTGATGATGTGCTGTGGTATCTGGCACCAAGACGTTACCAGCAGATCCTTTAAGCCCTGTAAATTGTCAGATGGAGCCTCCATGGATCGGACATGTTTGTCCAACGAATTGTCCTGGGAAATTTGGAGGATGAGTCAACACCTTGAACTCTGTCATGTTCCTCAAACCATTCCTGAACAATGTTTGCAGTGTGTCAGGGCACATTATCCTGGTGAAAGAGACCACTGACATTAGGGAGTACCGGTTCCATGAACTTGGTCTTCAGCAATGTTTAGGTTGGTGGTACGTATCAAAGTAACATCCACATGAATGCGAGGACCCAAGGTTTCCTAGCAGAACATTGTTCAGAGCATCACACTGCCTCTGCTGGCTCGCCTTCTTCCCATAGTGCATCCTGGTGCCATCTCTTCCCCAGGTAAGCGACGCACACGCACCCGGCCTCCACATGATGCAAAAGAAAACCTGATTCATCAGACCAGGCCACCTTCTTCCATTGCTCCATGGTCCAGTTCTGATGCTCACGTTCCCATTGAAGGAGATTTCGGAGGTGTACAGGGGGTCAGCATGGGCGCTCTGACCGCTCTGCAGCTACACAGCTCCATACGCAGAAAGCTGTAATGCTCTGTGTGTTCTGACTCCTTTCTATCAGATCCAGAATGAACTTCTTCAGCAGTTTGTCATACAGTAGCTCTTCTGTGGGATCGGACCAGACGGACTACACATCTCTCCTCACACGCATCAATGATCCTTGGGAGCCCATGACCCTGTCACTAGTTCACCAGTTCTCCTTCCTTGGACCACTTTTGGTAGGTACTAAACCCTGCACACTGAGAACACCCCACACCACCTGATGTTTTGGATATGCTCTGACCCAGTCACCTAGACATCAAAATTTGGCCCTTGTCAAAGTCGCTCAGATCCTTACACTTGCCCATTTTTCCTGCTTCCAACACGTGAACTCCGAGAACTGACTGTTCACCTGCTGACTAATAAATATATACTCCCCCCTTTAACAGGTGCCATAGTAAAGAGATAATCAATGTTACTCACTTCACCTGTCAGTAGTTTTAATGTTATGTTATGATTTTTTCCCCTCTACCCTCTTCATGATGTGTTTTATTATTAGTATGAGATCTTCTCATAATCTCCATAATTATTCACATTATTTTTAATATTTATAATGAACCATCATTAGTACCTTTGACCCAGATCTAACACACAGGAGGACGGAGCTGGAGCTCTTTTAAGTCTGAAAACTTTCATATCTGGCCTGAGATCAAAAACAGGGTTAAAAAGCAATATATAACATAAGCAAACAACAACCCACAATTCACAACTGGAAATACAACACATGCTGGATCCACACTGAGGAAGGAATCATTTACTACGGTCCGTTGGATTATTATTATTATAACACACACCCCGGGGTGGTAATGTGAGGCGAAGTGAGGACGTTACACCTCGGGTCTGCTTTATTGTCTAATAATTCAACGGACCGGAGTCAATTATTCCGCTTATACCCCAGTTACCACCTCACGACATTGTTCAGATCTTTTATTTCAAGATATTTATTGGGTTTTTGTTCTTAAAACACTCTTGTGTGTGGATATAATTTATTACACATCCCATCTCCAGCCTCTGTTGCTAATTCCAAATTGTCATTTTAGAGCTAGCAGTGGAGGCTCGAGCCACTGAAATGCAGTTATTGGAGATAGAGAGAGAGAGAGAGAGAGAGAAATATCAATAAGCCTACTTGTTCACATGGTTTTTTGTTTTTTATTACTGCAATAATAAATAAAAAATAACGAATAAATAAATAAATATTATCGGGGTTCAACCCGTTTAGGGCCCTTAAAGATGTTAAAAGATATTACTTAATATTGTGCAATCCTATAAGCAGCAAAATCAAAGAAAAAAGAAGATCATTTTAAGAAATCTTGGCCTTGTCTAATAAAAAAAGCTTGTCTAAAAGCTTGTCTAATAGCTGCTGAACATTGATTGACCAATGGCGACCCTGCTTTTCAAGAATCACAATTCTCCTCATGTACGATGATTGGACCTTGGAGAAGGACAATTCTTACAAGATTTATTTATCGAGTCTGTTGGGCCATTGATTCCACATTTAGTGCCAATTTCATGTTGTGTTCTGTTAGAGTGCCACCAACTGGTCACAGTCAGTAATTTTAGATCTGTCCTCAGATTGAGCCCAAACATACAGAATGTGCCCCAAGTTGGTGAAATATCTCATTCCGTTCAAGAGTTATAGCCATTTAAGTAAAAGTTGATGTGCTTTTGTGAGGCTAAATCAAAAGTTAAACTTTTTTTTTGTGCTAATATTGAACTAAGGCATCCACTAAATAGTCATGCAAAATATAGATACATACTGTAGAACATCTTTTAATTACATACCTAATTATTTATTTATGTATTTATTTATTTACTTTAATACCCATACACTCATGCAGATGTTTAATACTCAACAGATTTCTAGAATTCTTTTTACCTTTATAAGGGCTTTTTTTTTTTTTTTTTTTAAATCTTATTAAAACTGTCATCTTTTATGTCAAATTCTTAAATTTAATCAATAAATGTATTTAGAATAATAAGACACCATAGGGTTGTTACTAATCTAATGAAATCAGTATATTTGCACTGCAGAGGTGCCACAGGAACTGCATCTGAAGTGTTTAATGCAGCTCAGATGTGGCATGAATGCATCTACACTGCAATTACAACTGCATAAATAATGTTATGAGATTTATGTTTTAAATATAAAACTTAGCCTATAGAAGTATGAAATGCTGGGGGCAAAACCAAAACGAAAGTTTTATATATAAAAGTAAGACCACCAGTAGGTGGAGGTAAGTCACTGCCTTAATAAGTGAGTCAATGAATCATTCATTCAACCGATTCGTTCAAAACAGCTGATTCATTCATGACCGAAGCAAGGGTGCGACTCAATCAGCTCCCTAGTTCAGCAGTCAGGGCACTGATCAAGGAGTCGGCCATTTTAAGGGCTGTCTCAATCAAAAAATCTTCCAGTGCACTGGAATGTTCGCTCCTGTTACGTCCCCCTTTCTACGTCTAGGGGTCAGAATGAACATGGGCACAGAGGGAGAGTAATGTGACCGAAACATTCATCATTCTCAAGAATAAGAAACCATGAGTGAAATTTCCAACAGAATGTGCATAGCTTGTGGAGAACTGTCTTATTTCAGATGAATCCAAACTGCACTTGCATGGATCTGATAGTCGAGTGTTTGTGTAGAGAAAGCCAGGAGAAGAATCCCAGCCAAACTACACTGAGGGTACGATAAAGCACTGAACTGCCTGGGGTTGTTTTTCCTACAGTGGCATTGGTGAACTTGTGTTTATTGTTGGTATCATGAACTCAGAAGTGTACAAATCAATTAGATTTGGATCACCGTCAGATCCCATAGAACTCGATCAGGCGACTGAAAGCTTGGAGTCAACACTCCGCTACACGCCAGATAGAGTGGCTCCACTCAAAAGAAAAATAATTAGAGAAAAAAAATTAGCACCCTGGTATAACGATCAAACGCGAACCTTAAAACAGACAACTCGACAATTAGAACGTAAATGGCATCAAACCAAACAGGTGATATTTCAAACAGCATGGAAGGAGAGCCTACTGAAATATAGGAAATCTCTTGGCGATGCTAGAAAAATCTATCTCTCCACCTTAATAGGAGATAACAAAAACAATTCTAGATTCCTTTTCAACACGGTAGCAAAATTAACTAGGAATAAAACCACTACAGAGAGAAACACAATCATTACATAGCAGTGAAGATTTCATGACATTTTTCATTGATAAGGTTGAAAATATTAGACGTGAAATACAGGCCAATAAATTAAAACCGGACAGTACTGTAACAAACCCATTACATGACAATGTAGCAATATCAGATCAATGTTTAGAGTATTTTGCTCCGCTTAAAGAGACCGAACTAGCTACATTAATCTCTTCAGCCAATTCATCAACTTGCATACTAGATCCCGTACCTACATGTTTGTTTAAACAGATTTGTCCAGGAGTAATTGAACCACTTCTAAATATAATCAATTCTTCCCTAAGCACTGGCTATGTACCTAAATCACTTAAATTAGCAGTTATTAAACCCCTGATTAAAAAACCTGACCTTGACCCCTCTCAACTGTCCAGCTATAGACCAATATCAAATCTCCCCTTCATCTCTAAGATTTTAGAAAAGGTTGTAGCAAAGCAGTTATGCTCGTACTTAGATAGGAATAACATTCATGAAATGTATCAGTCAGGATTTAGACCTCATCATAGCACAGAGACAGCGCTGGTTAAAGTAGGAAATGACCTTCTACTGACCTACGATCAGGGTTGTGTCTCTCTGCTTGTGTTACTCGACCTTAGTGCAGCTTTTGATACTATAGATCACACTATTCTCCTTGATAGATTAGAAAATGTTGTTGGCATTAAGGGAACAGTCCTCTCCTGGCTCAGGTCTTATCTGACCGATCGTTATCAGTTCGTAGATGTAAATGGTGATTTCTCCATGCGTACTGAAGTTACTTTTGGAGTTCCACAGGGTTCTGTTTTAGGCCCACTGCTCTTTACTTTATATATGCTCCCTCTAGGTCAAATTATTCGTAAACATGGAATTATCTTCCACTGTTATGCTGATGATACACAGCTGTATGTTTCAGCGAAGCCAGAGGACAGACAGAAGCTTAGTAAAGCTGAGGATTGTGTAAAGGACATTAGACGTTGGATGTTAACTAATTTCCTTCTACTTAATTCTGATAAAACAGAAATACTTTTATTAGGCCCACGTGTAGCTAGAAGTAATCTTTCTGATCTCACAGTAACTCTAGATGTTCTTTCTGTTTCATCATGTACAGCAGTTAAAGACCTCGGAGTGATGATTGACTCCAGTCTATCATTTGATGCTCATGTAGATAATATTACTAGGATAGTCTTCTTTCATCTCAGAAATATTTCTAAGATAAGAAACATATTGTCACTACATGATGCAGAAATATTAGTTCATGCTTTCGTCACCTCTAGATTAGATTACTGTAATGCCTTACTGTCTGGATGTTCCAGTAGGAATATAAATAAGCTCCAGTTAGTCCAGAATGCAGCTGCTAGAGTCCTAACTAGAACTAGAAGATACGACCATATCACACCAATATTATCAGTACTGCACTGGCTCCCAGTGAAATCTCACATTGATTATAAAATACTATTATTAACCTATAAAGCACTAAATGGTCTCGCGCCACAATATCTAAGCGACCTTTTGGTTTTATATGATCCGCCACGCCTACTTAGATCAAAAGATGCAGGCTATTTGACGGTACCTCGAATAGTGAAGGCTACAGCAGGGGGAAGAGCTTTCTCTTATAGAGCCCCACAGTTATGGAACAGTCTTCCAATTAGTGTTCGGGACTCAGACACAGTCTCAGTGTTTAAGTCTAGGCTTAAAACGTATTTGTTTACTCAAGCCTACCTTGACTAGATTCTGTTCTACTACTTCGCAGTCATAATAATCTTTTTTCTCCCTCTCTCCTTTCGCCGAGCCCCACACGAAGGCCATACAGACTTCATACAGACTTCATATAAATCCATAATGAACTTTTTCACACTATCTGTTGTTACCCAGATGAGGATGGGTTCCCTTCTGAGTCGGGTTCCTCTCAAGGTTTCTTCCTCTTAAAACATCTTAGGGAGTTTTTCCTTGCCACCGTCGCCACTCAGTGGCTTGCTCAGTTGGGATAAATTCACACCTTTAATATCTGTACACTGTGTTGATATTTCTGTAAAGCTGCTTTGAGACAATGTCTATTGTAAAAACTGCTATACAAATAAAATTGAATTGAATTACAAATGATCCAATAGATAGAGGAGTGGTTTGTATGTATTGCAACCTTATTTATGACAGGTCTTGGCAGGAGTCGTTAACGGTCATTACCAACTGAGCGTTATCTGACCGTCATTATCTTAGCAGTTGTCGTTAAAGATGTTACATGTGTTAGGTTTGTTGTAATCTGTTGCGTTCCAACACACAGACACACACACACACACACACACACACACACGGTCTTTCACATAGATCAGTACATTCATGTGCATTCCACACGTACGTACACACACACTATAAAAACTAATTTTTAGGCTCAAAAAAAAAAAAAAACCCATGAGAACTTTTAATGAAATTAATTTCAACCAACGAACTACACTGAGTTAGAGAAATTACCTTTTCCTCTACAAGCAAATGTATTTTCAATTAACACTTAATTAATAATAAACACAAGTTTTTAAGTGGATTACTCATAAAAATTAAGTTTTTCCACCTAGTTTTTACACATTATTTAAAAGTAATTTAAGTGTTAAGTACTTAATTACCATAATTATGAACACAAGTTTTTAAGTTGACAATCATTTTAAAATTACGTTGCTCCAATTAGATTTTCTCCAGTAGAATACAGCCTTTTAAACCAGGAAAAATGACTAACTGTAAGTTGTATAACAATAGCAACTAAAATCCAGTGTAATTTACAATACAAATATCATACCTAACATCTCTGCAGGTTTTATAGACATAAAAGCACTGCATGTAATGAGCAATATAGACAAAAAAGAAACACTCTGCGTCTATTACTTTTATCTCTCATAGAACTATCCACAGTCCAAAGGCTGCTAATTCTGCTCAAAGTGCAAACTGACTACAATGGAGCTAAATAAAAATGTTTAAACCTTAAGTAATGTAGTCACGGAGGGTGTGTACATTGGTAAAAAAGAAAAATGGCTGTGAGATAAATTGGTGGAGACATACTGAGTACATTTCTGTTCCACAGTCTATAAGGATCCCCGCCCTTATTGTAGTGTGAAAAATGTACACACCCTCCGTGACTACATTACTTAAGGTTTAAACATTTTTATTTTGTGGTGGCAGCAAGACAAAACTTTTGTACATTTGGTATCTGGTGATTTTAGAATTAGACCCCAACTGTCAAATATGTTTTGTGAATGTCTTTGTCAGGTAAAGAGCACGATGGCATGGAAAGAGTATACAGGAGTAATTGTGGTGATCTAATGCTTAGGAGTTCTACAGTACTTTGACTTGGGAACATTCCAACATGGTCCTCAGATAGGCATTATCTAAAGTACGTATATATATAATATAGATCAGATAACCAGTCTGTCTTTACCCACTCCTGATCTGGAGTCAAAATGATTACTTTTTATTTCCTCGTATGGGTTTATGACACTGAGCAGTCATATACACTATAAGCACTATAACGCTATAAAGGTATAGAAGCAGACGAGTTATTTTTAAAGGTTCCAAATTAATTGAACAGTTAAGGCATATTTCCAACAGAACAGAATATTAGACATTTAGTGTAAACTAGTGTAAAAAAAAAACCCCTCAAATATTTCAGTGAAAAGATTTTCTACATTAAATGCATTATATTAGAAATGATAGTACAGTCTTTGTTGATAAGTTACAAACTCATACTTTATCATAATTTGTTTAGGAGCATCTGACTCTGGCAAAAAACTTTTATTGCATTTAGGCATACAATAAAAGTTAATAAACAAATGAGGAAGAAATGACTTGTACACTACTGCTGCGGATATTAAGTCAAACCATTTTGTTCAAACTTCAGCATGATCCATAGAGTAGCAGAAACTTATGGCACCTTATGAATACCATGTGAAGGATTAAGTTGACTAGTCACTTACAGTTGCAAAGACATGTCCTTGTGCAGGCAATGTAGCCAATAAATATTTCAATTATTTCACAAACCTCAGGTTGTTCATTTCTTGACAGAAGGATTACACATAAATCATACACACAGGTAGCTACACATGCATAAAATGTCCACAATTCTAACACATCTACCACATTCAGTCTCCAGGTTTAGTATTTTCTGATAGATTAGTTACACAAACTTATACTTACCACAAAAGTAATTTAAGAAACAAAGATTCACATAAAAAACAAATGTACACATTGTAGCATATAGACCCGTGGGTAATTCTCCACTTGCTCTCTGGTTTATTGCTTGCTACTCTCCTTTGGGTTTTAACCCTCATCCTACCAACGTATTTAACATACAAGGACAACCAACTCCATCCTGCAAAGCTGATCTGTTAACCGCTATTCGGGAACGTTGGAAGCAGCTTAATGGAGAATATTGTTTTTCTTTAGTGAAGTCCATCCCTCAAAGAATCCAGGCCGTCATAAAAGCCTGAGGAGGAGCAACAAAGTACTAATTTTGATTTATTTTGTTTGTGTCATATCACAGCAAACCAGTGACTACATTTCCCATCCTGCACTGCGGCCTACAAATATGGATGCCATGGACTGCAATTCCCAGAACACTCGCCTTCGTTAGAATCACGCACACCTGCATCCAATTCACAGCACAATCACAACCACTGTTTGAAAGGACTTTCTATGCATTCACTCTTTGTGAAGTATACGCTTAGTTGCCTTCTGTCTCTGTTGTTACCAAGCCTTGATACCATGCTTGTTGATTCTGGTTTTGACCTTGTTCTTGTTTTTGACCTTGCCTTTTTGCCTTGCCTTGTTTGGACTGTTTGCCTGACCTCTGCCTGTCTTTGTTTATTGATTTCTGCCTGATCCCTTGGACTTGTTGTTGTTTCATTAAACTGCCATATGTGCACTTGCTTCCGTCTCAGCCTCCATTACATGATACTATACTTGGAAGCAGCAGAAAAGCGAAGGAGACATCATGCCAAGGTAGTAAGGAACACCCTACCAAGACACAACTCTAACAAGCTTCCTCAATGGGTTCCATAGATCCCCCAGAGCCATACGATGGATTTTTCGGCTACCCTGAGTATTGTCTTTTCGACTGCCAATTACATTTTTTGATGAATGGGTGTGTGAGTGTGTATGTGATTGTGCCCTGCGATGGACTGGCACCCCGTCCAGAGTGTACCCTGCCTTGTGCCCGATGCTCCCTGGGATAGGCTCCAGGTTCCCCATGACCCTGAAAAGGAGTAAACGGTAGAAGATGGATGGATGGATGGAGCCTGGTGCACCCCAAGCCTGACCAGAGGCAGTGGCTGGGGTTCATACTCTACCGGCTGGTTGGCCAAGCCCACCAGTGGGCGGAGCGTCTGGCCCGTACAGAATCCAAGGGACTTCACAATGTAACTCAGTTTGTGGGAACTATTGATAAAGGCGTTTGGGAGTCCAGTCCCTGCCATAGGTCAAAGTGGCGACCTCATCTCCAGAGCTCCAACCTGAGACCCACGAGGTGGTCTCACCCACAGAGCTCCTGCCAGAGGTCAACATGGTGACCTCATCTCCAGAGCTCCAGCCTGAGACCCACAAGGTGGTCTCACCTGCTGAACTCCCGTCGGAGGTCAACATGGCAACCTCCTCCCCAGAGCTCCATCATGAAACCCATGAGGTTGTCTCATCTCCAGAGCTCCAGCATAAAGGCAAGTTCCTGTCCAAGGTCGACGAGGTGACCTCCCAAGCCACGTTCCTGTCTGAGGTTGAAGAGACGGCCTCCCAAGACACAATCCTGTCTGAGATCGAAGAGACGGCCTCCCAAGATACGTTCCTGTCCGAGGTTGAAGAGACGGCCTCCCAAGATATGTTCATGTCCAAGGTCGAAGAGACGGCCTCCCACGGCAAGTTCCAGCTAGGGGTTGGCGAGGTGATCTCCCGTGCCAAGTTCCAGCTAGGGGTCGACGAGGCGACCTGCCGTGCCAAGTTCCAGCTAGCGGTCGACGAGGTGACCTCCCATGCCAAGTTCCAGCTAGGGGTCGACGAGGTGACCTCCCGCACCAAGTTCCAGTCCGGGGTCGACGAGGCGACCTTCACCACCAAGTTCCAGTCCGGGGTCGATGAGGCGACCTCCCGTGCCAAGTTCCAGTCCGGGGTCGACGAGGTGACCTCCCGCACCAAGTTCCAGCTAGGGGTCAACGAGGTGACCTCCCGCACCAAGTTCCAGCTAGGGGTCGGCGAGGCAACCTCCCATGCCAAGTTCCAGCTAGGGGTTAATGAGGCGATCTCCCACGCCAAGTTCCAGTCCGGGGTCGACGAGACGACCTCCCGCGCCAAGTTCCAGTCCGGGGTCGACGAGACGACCTCCCGCACCAACTTCCAGTCCGTGGTCGACGAGACGACCTCCCGCGCCAACTTTTAGTCTGGGGTCGACAAGGTGACCGCCCGCGCCAAGTTCCAGTCTGGGGTCGAAGAGACGGCCTCTCAAAACATGTTTACACCCGAGTCTGCTGGCATGGCCAACCAAATTCAGCTCACGCCGAGTCTGCTGACACAGTCAACCAAGTTCTCCTCATGCTTGAAGCAGACGTCATGACCAACCAAGTTATGCTCAGGCTTGAGACTGATGACACAGCCAACCAAGCTCTGCGTACACCTGAGTCTGGTGACACAGCCAACCGAGTTCAGCCAGCAGAGTGAAGAACGACACTTAGCCTCTCTGCGTGACTGAGGACGCCGCTCAGCATCCCTATACAGCCAAGGACGCCACTCCGCCTCGCTGCTCCGCCGAGGACACCGCTCCGCCTCCCTGCTCCGCCGAGGATGTCGCTCCGCTTCCCTGCGCCGCCGAGGACACCGCTCAGCCTCCTTGCTCTGCCGAGGACGTCGCTCCGCTGAGGACTTTTTTTTAATTGTAAACCTTTTGCTGTAAACATTTCTAGTGTAACAATTTCTACTCAACTTTTTACTGTAAATCTTTCTAATGTAAAACTTTAACTTAAACATTTCTAGTGTAGACTTTTTTTTACTGTAAACTTTTCTCATGTAAACCTTTTGCTGTAAACTTTTCTGTAAAAATCTCTACTGTAAACCTTTCTAGTGTAAACTTTTTTTACTGTAAACTTTTCTCCTGTAAACCTTTTGCTATAAACAGTCTAGTTAACAAATTCTACTCTAAACTTGTTAGTGTAAATCTCTCTCATGTAGACTTTTGCTATAAACACTTCTACTGTAACCAAGGAGAAGTGTATGAGTGCGTGTTAAACAGCTCTCATTTGCAACCTTCTAACCGACACTTTCTTCAGTCGGAATCTTGGTGCACTTTATTCAGCTTTAAAAAAAAAAAATAATAATTGATTAGCTGAACCAAGTGTGCTTACTTTAGGGTTTAAATAACTTTCAGTTAGAAATTCTCAGTGAGTTATTAGCTACATAACATTAAATCTATCTTTGTCTTTCCTAGGAATTGCTCATAGACTCCACACACTGATTTTTTTTAAAGGATTATGATTGTGCTGAATATTGACATTGGTTATATATGCATTTCCTGTAAACCAAACCCAGAAAAAAAACATCTATCTACCACCTGGCATTCAATAAAAACTGGATTGTTTGCGAAAGACGCTAATCTTCGTAACTTTGCTTGCACTGCTGTTTATAGGCCTGGTTTATTTCAAACAGCAGGTAGGCTCCTATGGAGGTTTCATCATGATAAACGTTTTATGGAATGATGCCACTTTGTGGGACAGACTGCTATGTTCCGCTTTAAGACCTTTGTGTACTGCAGACTTTCCTGCTTTTTTCCCTTGCAGCTGTCATATTACAGCAAATCAATGACTACATTTCCCATCCTGCACTGCGGACTAAAAACATGGCCGCCATGGACTGCAACTCCCAGAACACTCGCCTTCATTCGTATCAAGCACACCTGCATCAAATTCACAGCACAATCACAACCACAGTATAAAGATACTGTTTCAACACAATGGCTTTGTGAAGTGTTGAGTGTTCTCACCGTACCAAGCGTTTCTACCCTGTTCCTCATTTTGTTTCATGTTCATTGATCTTGTTTCTTGCCATGCCCAGTTTATGCCTGTTTGCAGATCGCCTGACCCATTGCCTGTTTTTTGACCACGCTATTGTTTCATCATTTGGATTTGTCTGCCTGCCTCTCTTTATTAAAAGCTCTTATCTGCACTTGCATCCGTCCTAACCTTCATTACATGGATTTCATGACAGCAGCAAAAATAACAACAAAAAACATGACGGCATCTTTAGACTGTGTGTAGACTACGGTTCCGCGATGCCACAGAACACGTTAGCGTATTTCAAAAACGTATTCCATATAAATTGTTGATGTATTAAATCTTTATGTAGCTTATTCCTTATTTGAAATAAGCTGTATGAATTTTAAAGCCGAATGTGTGTATTTCACATTTCACTCTCTATAATTATTTAGAATGAAATGGTTCAGTCTACAGATAAGAATAATACAATATAATATCATGAGCCCACTAAGCACTTTTTGTGCAGCATACTGATGGACAATTTTCTATTATAATGTACCTTTTAAGAAAACTTGTTGTTTTGCCCTGTCTAACATTTTGTCCTTTTAGCAAATTCCTCATTTGGGAAAGCGACTCAGTGGAGAACAGATTGTTTGGTGCAAAAAACCACACCACGAATAGAACACCATCTCCATGGTGAAGCACATTGAAGCTTTTATCAAGTGGAGGGAATCATGAATATCTGCAAATTCCAACCTTCAGGTGTCTGCTAGTGAACTGTATATGGAAAGGAATTTCACCTTTCAGCAGGAATATGACCCAAGACCCAAGCCACAACAAAACAGTGTACTTGTTGCTTATTTTGCTAGCACATAATTCACACAATAAAATATTTAACTGAATCAGATAACTAGTTCTGGAGACCTAACCTAACATCTAACCTGGCTAACACTGAACTGAACACATTCCCAGGATAACGTGCTGGTCTGATTGCTGTTGGTTGTTAATGTGACTCTGGCAACTTCTTTATATGGAAATATTTAAATCGTCTCCTTTACTAACACTACTGCGCTGAATCACTGACGTGGACACAACAACACACTGCTATTCACTGCTGAGCCTTTAATAAATCAGTAATAAACTTATTCCTTTTACAGCACAGCGATTTACCAACAACTTCCATTTCTTATTTCGTGAAGAACCTCTGTCCTGATGTCAGAAAAGTTAAAGTTATAGCTTTACCACTGACACTGGAGACTCCTTCCATACAGAAAACTTCACCGTATCAGCGATTACACACTTTAAAAAAAATCTGTTTATATGAAGCGTCCGCTGTACACGTCCCTGTGAACGAGCCGTTACTATAGAAACCATAACGTATCAGGACGAGCGCTTTAATATAAACCTGTGCTACTGTCAGAGCTGCTGTTATAGAGAACTAATCACCTTCTGACCAATCAGAATCCAGAACTCAGCAGCAGTGTGGTGTAATGTTAAACATTAACAGCACTTCCCTGAAGCTGAGTTATATTTCTAAATAGTGATAAAGGGAGGGATATAAAACCTTTATAAGCATTTACATATTCTTAGCTAATAGGTTTGACTAATAATTAACTCATTATACCGAGGATTATCACCGAATTAGCATTTAGCTCATTGTAGAGACTGGAGAAATTATTATAAATTGCATTTTCAGTTGAATTTGGGGAATCCACTTGAAGCATTCGTTTTGTCGAACTATTTCAACTGCTTTTGTTTGATGTGTTCATTGCAAACAGCTGAAAGTCTGTAAATTTTGACAAAAAAACAGATTTGCAATGGGGGTTGAATAATTTTGATTGCAACTGTACAATTTTTTATTTATTAAACAACATATCATACTTTTTATCCATTTATAAAGGTTCAGATAGGAATGAAACGAGTTAGTTCCTGTTGTCACTTACGTTATAGCAGCTATAAAAAGTTGTTCCCTCTCTCTATTCTCCCTCTTCAAGTTAATAAGTCAAAAATAAATAAATAAAAATGTTGTGTTGCTGAGAAACCTCAAACAGGCGTAAACTCCTCTGTCCTGACTCCTTCCATTAAGGCTTCATAAACATAATAAACATGAATCAATTTATTATCAGTGGAGCGTCTGCCGTACACGTCCTTGTGAATGAGGTGTTACTATAGAAACGATAACGTATTAAAACGAACGCATTAATTATAAATAAACCTGTGATTTGCAGCTGCGCTACTGTCAGAGCTGCTGTTATAGAGAATTAATCAACACCTTCTGACCAATCTCAATCCAGAACTCAGCAACGCCGTGGTGTCAAAAACAAACAAAGAAACAAACAAACACGTTGCTCTGTTCCTTCAGCCCCGGTCCTGCAGGCATTATACAGTATTTATTCCACTGTATGCATCTTTTTGAATTGCGTGACAGCTATATTTGATCTGATTTATTCATCGAGACGGATCCAGAATCCAGACAGTCGTTTATCACCTGGCTACAGTGACTTTATTCTCCTTAACTCAAAATACTCAAAATGTTGAATGTGTTGTTTGTTAAATAAGACTAATGCTTCTTTCTGGCAAATAAATGAGTATTTATTTATTATTATAACTCAGATGAAGATCACATTAGGTTAATAATCCTTTATAAAACTTTTCCCCACGGCTGCAGTAAACGTAAATATTCCATAACCTAAGACAGTATAATAACCATAACATAAGACGGTATAATAATACAAAGTTATACAGTCCGAGGGGGCAGTTACCCGACAACGTACAGCGAGGAAACAAAAGGAAATCAGGACAAGTGAAATTCTTCATGCTGTATATTACCATTTAAAGATTCCAGCTCTTCATATTATTTCAGTGATGCACAAACCTGAACAACCGGTGCTGCTCAGAAGAAACTCTCTCAGCATATCAAAATGTACAATAAATAAAGTGTTACAGATTAACTTCTTTCTTTGAGCAGTTCAAATCTTTCCGATGTATTTCATCCCACAGAAGGAAAATCTGATGAGGTAAGAATTTGTGGCCGAGGATAATCTCACGGTAATAGCAGGGATCATAAATGTCCAGTTTGTCAGAAGGAATAATGAGGCCGTCGGCCCAGACTCCACGGTGGTTCATGGGTTGGAGTCCGGCTCGTTGCAGACACATGCCCATGTAAACGTCGTCAATGGGCATCAGGGTGATGGACTGGGACATTTGGAGAATGGTCCTGGCAGTGAAGCGGGAGTACAGGTAGCCGCCTCCACTGCAGTACGGAGCGTACATGTCGGCTTTCATGATCTGTTCCGGGATGAAATATTTACTGTTTCTGTTCCGAACAGGTGGGCTGGTCAGGAGCAGCTGGCCGATGTACAGGTGTTTGCTTCCGTTGTTATCTCTCTGCCCTTTGAGGAACTCCACCATGTTGTCCGTGTTGGCGAAAACGTCGTCGTCTCCGTTAAAGAGGAAATCCGCAGTGGGACACCAGTTCTGCATCCAGTCCAGGAACAGGACCTGCTTGAGCGTGAGGTTGTAGAAGGAATCCGTGAAGTCCCACTGCAGGATGTCCTGGTACCTCGTGTTCTCCAGCTTCAGGAGTTTGTTTAACCTCTGCTTCTTGAAGCCTGTCCCGGTGGTGCCGGTCAGGAACACGGTGCGGATCCACATCCCGTTCTGTAGCCTCTCCGCCGCCCACGTTTTGCGCAAGACCGAACGCCGTTCGTAGTTCTCCGGTGAACTTTTGATGGTCAGCAGTAAAAAGGGTTCTCCTGACCTCTTTGGAATGGTGCACTTGTTAGGAACGGTGAGCAACATCGGGAAATACCTGCAGTGGCGGTAATACAGGAAGTCCTGCATACGAGTTGGAAAGGTAGAAAATTCCTTAATGTTAGCGAATGACAAGTTTTGTTCACACCTAGGAGTCGCCATCACCAGAGGCTGTGCCTGACTAACCATCTTCTGTGATGTGATTTTGTTATATTTTTCTGGCGTGGTGATATACAGGATCAGGAGCAAACACAGAGAGATCATAATGAGCAGAGCCATGGAGTCCAGAGCTCGTCTCCTGCCCCGGGTTCCTTAAAACAACACAAGCAACAATTACAAACGTGAATCAATCGAGCTGTTGTTGGAAAAATCAGTCGAGATTCCTGAATACATTAACAATCAGTGTTCAAATTTAACACTGATCACTACAGAGATGTGTGACATTCATTGCTATGCTGGATGCCATGAAATTATCCTAGCCACATTGCTAACATGCTGTGTTGGGCGTTAGCATCTGGCATGTGTTAGATTTAGCTAATATGCTCATGTGCCTTTAGGGGATGTTTATTAAACTTTTAGCTAGCAGTTTTAATCATTTACGTCATCCATTTACGCCATGCTCATAATAACTACGTTAATATCTGCACAAAATCTTCTTTAAAAAAACCCAGTGTAGCTGCTTCGGTACCGAATTAAATGTTGCCCGTTTTCTGTGGCTTTTCCTCGTTAAAAACTGACGTCACAATATTTTCTAGAATTGAACCTCTAGTGTTCTAGTCGTGCTTTAGGATCAGCGCAAAACAAAATATCAACACAATGTATTTTATTTATTCAAATGGAAAAAAGCTCTAAAACATTTTTGCATGAAACCCATCAGCTGTAAACTTTTAAAGTTTTTAAATTTAAATTAATGATGTTTTAACATCGGATTAATCCGTGACGACTCGAGACGAGCCATTAATTTGAATCGTTTGTACTTGTTGTGTACTTGTTTTTAGCTTAGTCTCTATTTAAATACATGAAACTAACTGAAATGTCACCAGTTTTACATAAATCACATGATCTAGTTCGGTCCATGACGGACATATTAATTGCAGAGGAAAGAATTATAAAGCTTGCTAACGTTATGGTTTATATTATAGCTTTTCTCATCACTCAAACATGATGGGTATTTATTTTTTACGATAAACGCAGAGTCCGTTCATGAGCAGGCGCGTGTTCTGAGTTATGATGTCAAATTAATGCATTAATTAAATGTGGGAAATAAAAGATCATAGATTCCTTGAGACTTTTGTAGGAATCATTTATCAGACTTCTTCATAATGAGAAGCTCCCACATCGGCTCCACATGATAAACAGAAACAGTACCCTGAACTTCAAACTTTTATTGTTTAAAGTGTAAATTTGGATATAACCAACGCTACACCACATTCGTTCTCGTACCACAGGATTATAATGATAAATACTTTATAGCTGATGCAATCCTTTAGAGATGGCAGTGTGAGTATGAGTATATAAATCACCTTTATTAAGTAAAAAATGTGAAGAATTTGCCTACTTTTTTTTAAAGGTCCTAAAGCCATCACCATATTAAACCTTGAACTGAAAACACATACTCCAACTACAACACATTGTTGATATGCAAGAACCATTCTTGTGCGATATCATTATGAGTGCTCGATTTTTACGTATGGCCTTTGTTTGTAATATGCACTCAATTATGCTGTAACTGTATACATTGGCACGTCCCTAATTTCGTTGTATGTTTGTACAATGACAATAAAGAAATCAATCAATCACTTGAATTTGTCTACTTACTGTACAGCCAGACCTTCTTCACCTGAGGACACCTGAGAGAGACAGAAAAAAAAATCTTGATCTTCTTCATCTTTACTTGGTAACACGACTACAGAGGAAATGCATAAACGGTTTAAAACAACAACAACAACAACAAAATTGAGATTTACCGGATATTTTCGAAGTGCTTAAACACTGCTGAAAAGTGTGTGCTGAATTGAAGTAGCTGGTCCATTTTGTCGTAGTAAGTCCTGAGAGTGTGTGTGAGTGTGTGTGAGAGAGAGACTGAGCAGTGAGACCAGCTCATAGCAAGCTTTAACTGGTAATCAGTATTTCAAATATTGTAATTGGGTGGGCATGGCTAGATATTGTGATGAATGCTGGGGGTTTCTCTTTGTTTGGCATTGGCCCCGCCTATCTGAACCATTCCACAGCATGTTCTCTTCCCATTGACTGAAGGCAGGAATGATAAACTCACCTGGAGTGGAGGATAATGGAGAGATAAGAGGTGAGAGGAGAAATAAAATGTGGTGTGATGTACCCTCTGTTCTCCATACATCTGGTTAAACCTCTTTAAAATTATATATAGAGAGAGAGGTTTATTACAACATGAAAAATGTTAATTACAATTTAACGAAATGATCTTCCCATCTCTTTCTTAATTCTTTACCAGTTCACTCCCTACTGCACGTGTGTGTGTGTGTGTGTGTGTGTGTGTGTGTGTGTGCATGTGTGTGTGTGTGTGTGTGTGTGTGTGCGTGTGTGTGTGTGTGTGCGTGTGTGTGTGTGTGTGTTTGTTTGAAAGAAAGAGACAATGACGGTAGTTTATGAAAACTGGAAAATGTTGTCTCAAAGTTTTAATGCGGTCAAAGCAAGACAGGTGATTAATATAAACTAATTAATAAACAGTCAATAAAGATAAACAGAAATGAATATGCATGAATGAATAAATAGAAATAAACCACCAGGCTTTAACAAATGTGTTTTTATTTTTCACGCACGATTTTTCATGTTAATCTTAACACGTGATTTTCTCACGCGAATAATCCTTTTTCCCATATGATCACAAATGGTTTACATACACACAATCACGTGTGAAACGTGTGCGATTTTTCACACAGTCACCATGACAACCCAACAACTCAACAGGACATTAATGTCAGAGTGTCGGATTAACTTGATTGTCCTGGTTGACCTCGTTAACCTCGTCAAGAAGGACATCTGGAGTTGATCCACATCTACGTTCGCTTTTATCTGACAGTGATGCTCAAACTCAACTCAAAAACTTTTCCTAATATTGAGCTTGACATCTTTTAAGGGTTCCTCCAGAGGAACAAGCGAAGAACCCTTATGAATGTAGTGTTGTCGATTCTGCATGTCTTCAAGTGATTTTAGTCTCCTAAATTTATATTAAATTATATATATATATATATATATATATATATATATATATATATATATATATATATATATATATATATATAGTGTAGGAGGTACTGCACTTCTTCATTGAATAATTAAGTGTCCTTAGTCTCCTAAAAGGGTTCTACATGGAATCCCATCTGATAGCAGAACATTTATGCAGGGTTTTACATAGAACTTTTAAGATTTTCCCTTCAGAGGGACAGCTAAAGAACAATCAAGAGTGTAGTGTATGAGATTCTTCAATTCTTTATTAAATAATTAAGTGTTCTTAATCTGTTCTAAGGTTTCCTTGTTGTTGAGGAGGTACTGTCAAGGGTACAGCTTTCGTGTGTATCGAAAGATCACCATCATGGCTCTGAGAGTGAAACGACCAGTCCAAACACTGATACAAACTCAGAGATAATTACCTCGCCCAGAAATGTGGAGCCACACCCTTTAACTTGCCACAGAACCTTCACCACACCTACTGCTTTCTATTCTCCTTTTATTGTTTACATCACAAGTGACCTTTAGAAGCATTGCTAACATATCACTCTCAGACCTCTAATAAATGAATCAATAAATACAGAAAAATATATTTTTTTCACAGATCAGCGGTAACATTAAAAATAACTGCGTAATATTGTGCCACCACAGCAAAACAGCTCTGTCCCGTCAATGTATGGACTCCACAAGACCTCTGATGATGTGCTGTGGTATCTGGCACCAAGACGTTACCAGCAGATCCTTTAAGCCCTGTAAATTGTCAGATGGAGCCTCCATGGATCGGACATGTTTGTCCAACGAATTGTCCTGGGAAATTTGGAGGATGAGTCAACACCTTGAACTCTGTCATGTTCCTCAAACCATTCCTGAACAATGTTTGCAGTGTGTCAGGGCACATTATCCTGGTGAAAGAGACCACTGACATTAGGGAGTACCGGTTCCATGAACTTGGTCTTCAGCAATGTTTAGGTTGGTGGTACGTATCAAAGTAACATCCACATGAATGCGAGGACCCAAGGTTTCCTAGCAGAACATTGTTCAGAGCATCACACTGCCTCTGCTGGCTCGCCTTCTTCCCATAGTGCATCCTGGTGCCATCTCTTCCCCAGGTAAGCGACGCACACGCACCCGGCCTCCACATGATGCAAAAGAAAACCTGATTCATCAGACCAGGCCACCTTCTTCCATTGCTCCATGGTCCAGTTCTGATGCTCACGTTCCCATTGAAGGAGATTTCGGAGGTGTACAGGGGGTCAGCATGGGCGCTCTGACCGCTCTGCAGCTACACAGCTCCATACGCAGAAAGCTGTAATGCTCTGTGTGTTCTGACTCCTTTCTATCAGATCCAGAATGAACTTCTTCAGCAGTTTGTCATACAGTAGCTCTTCTGTGGGATCGGACCAGACGGACTACACATCTCTCCTCACACGCATCAATGATCCTTGGGAGCCCATGACCCTGTCACTAGTTCACCAGTTCTCCTTCCTTGGACCACTTTTGGTAGGTACTAAACCCTGCACACTGAGAACACCCCACACCACCTGATGTTTTGGATATGCTCTGACCCAGTCACCTAGACATCAAAATTTGGCCCTTGTCAAAGTCGCTCAGATCCTTACACTTGCCCATTTTTCCTGCTTCCAACACGTGAACTCCGAGAACTGACTGTTCACCTGCTGACTAATAAATATATACTCCCCCCTTTAACAGGTGCCATAGTAAAGAGATAATCAATGTTACTCACTTCACCTGTCAGTAGTTTTAATGTTATGTTATGATTTTTTCCCCTCTACCCTCTTCATGATGTGTTTTATTATTAGTATGAGATCTTCTCATAATCTCCATAATTATTCACATTATTTTTAATATTTATAATGAACCATCATTAGTACCTTTGACCCAGATCTAACACACAGGAGGACGGAGCTGGAGCTCTTTTAAGTCTGAAAACTTTCATATCTGGCCTGAGATCAAAAACAGGGTTAAAAAGCAATATATAACATAAGCAAACAACAACCCACAATTCACAACTGGAAATACAACACATGCTGGATCCACACTGAGGAAGGAATCATTTACTACGGTCCGTTGGATTATTATTATTATAACACACACCCCGGGGTGGTAATGTGAGGCGAAGTGAGGACGTTACACCTCGGGTCTGCTTTATTGTCTAATAATTCAACGGACCGGAGTCAATTATTCCGCTTATACCCCAGTTACCACCTCACGACATTGTTCAGATCTTTTATTTCAAGATATTTATTGGGTTTTTGTTCTTAAAACGCTCTTGTGTGTGGATATAATTTATTACACATCCCATCTCCAGCCTCTGTTGCTAATTCCAAATTGTCATTTTAGAGCTAGCAGTGGAGGCTCGAGCCACTGAAATGCAGTTATTGGAGAGAGAGAGAGAGAGAGAGAGAGAGAGAGAGAGAGAGAGAGAGAGAGAGAAATATCAATAAGCCTACTTGTTCACATGGTTTTTTGTTTTTTATTACTGCAATAATAAATAAAAAAATAACGAATAAATAAATAAATATTATCGGGGTTCAACCCGTTTAGGGCCCTTAAAGATGTTAAAAGATATTACTTAATATTGTGCAATCCTATAAGCAGCAAAATCAAAGAAAAAAGAAGATCATTTTAAGAAATCTTGGCCTTGTCTAATAAAAAAAGCTTGTCTAAAAGCTTGTCTAATAGCTGCTGAACATTGATTGACCAATGGCGGCCCTGCTTTTCAAGAATCACAATTCTCCTCATGTACGATGATTGGACCTTGGAGAAGGACAATTCTTACAAGATTTATTTATCGAGTCTGTTGGGCCATTGATTCCACATTTAGTGCCAATTTCATGTTGTGTTCTGTTAGAGTGCCACCAACTGGTCACAGTCAGTAATTTTAGATCTGTCCTCAGATTGAGCCCAAACATACAGAATGTGCCCCAAGTTGGTGAAATATCTCATTCCGTTCAAGAGTTATAGCCATTTAAGTAAAAGTTGATGTGCTTTTGTGAGGCTAAATCAAAAGTTAAACTTTTTTTTTTGTGCTAATATTGAACTAAGGCATCCACTAAATAGTCATGCAAAATATAGATACATACTGTAGAACATCTTTTAATTACATACCTAATTATTTATTTATGTATTTATTTATTTACTTTAATACCCATACACTCATGCAGATGTTTAATACTCAACAGATTTCTAGAATTCTTTTTACCTTTATAAGGGCTTTTCTTTTTTTTTTTTTTTTTAAATCTTATTAAAACTGTCATCTTTTATGTCAAATTCTTAAATTTAATCAATAAATGTATTTAGAATAATAAGACACCATAGGGTTGTTACTAATCTAATGAAATCAGTATATTTGCACTGCAGAGGTGCCACAGGAACTGCATCTGAAGTGTTTAATGCAGCTCAGATGTGGCATGAATGCATCTACACTGCAATTACAACTGCATAAATAATGTTATGAGATTAATGTTTTAAATATAAAACTTAGACTATAGAAATATGAAACAATTTTTATATAAAATAAATTCTATATAAAACTAAAACCGCCAGTAGGTGGAGGCAAGTCACTGTCTTAATAAGTGAGTCAATGAATCATTCATTCAACCGATTCGTTCAAAACAGCTGATTCATTCATGACCGAAGCAAGGGTGCGACTCAATCAGCTCCCTAGTTCAGCAGTCAGGGCACTGATCAGGGAGTCGGCCATTTTAAGGGCTGTCTCAATCAAAAAATCTTCCGGTGCACTGGAATGTTCGCTTCCAGGTCTTGACAGGGGTCGTTAACGGTCATTACCAACTGAGCGTTATCTGACCGTCATTGTCTTAACAGTTGTCGTTAAAGATGTTATGTGTTAGGGTTGTTGTAATCTGTTGCGTTCCAACACACAGACACACACACACACACACACGGTCTTTCACATAGATCAGTACATTCATGTGCATTCCACACGTACGTACACACACACTATGAAAACAAATTTTTAGGCTCAAAAAAAAAAAAAAAAAAACCATGAGAACTTTTAATGAAATTAATTTCAACCAACGAACTACACTGAGTTAGAGAAATTACCTTTTCCTCTACAAGCAAATGTATTTTCAATTAATACTTAATTAATAATTTGGATAATAAACACAAGTTTTTAAGTGGATTATTCATAAAAATGAAGTTTTTCCAACTAGTTTTTTCACATTATTTAAAAGTAATTTAAGTGTTAAGTACTTAATTACCATAATTATTGACTACAATGGAGCTAAATAAAAATGTTTAAACCTTAAGTAATGTAGTCACGGAGGGTGTGTACATTTTTCACACTACATTAAGGGTGGGGATCCTTATAGACCAGTGGTTCCCAAACTTTTCCAGGGCAAGGGCCCCCAAATGGCATTAACATTTGACCGAGGCCCCCCTTTTGCAAGATGTCTTTAAAACACATTAAAAATACAGACTTCTGAATATATCCCCCTTTTTTTAAATTAATAATAACATCTTGCATCTTTACATTACATTAGATTAGGAATTGATTGTGTGTGTGGTTGTCTGAGAGTGAGAAAGAGAAAATCATGTATTTATTTATTTATTTTTCAAATTGTTGAGGCCCCCCTGGCGCCCCCTGGCGGCCCCCACTTTGAAAACCACTGTTATAGACTGTGGAACAGAAACGTACTCAGTGTGCCTCCACCAATTTATTTCACAACTATTTTTCTTTTTTACCATTATGGACGAAACACACGTCCTTTAAGGGTACTTTAAGGGTGAAAAAACCTTTTTAAATGATGGTGTTTTAAAAGAATCGAGCGTTTTGTTTGTTCCTTTTGTTCCACTGGCTGACAGTCAAGTCGTGTACATTTATGAGCTCTGGTGACAGTGTCTGAAGGGTGTGTGTGTGTGTGGGTGTGGGTGTGCGTACGTGCAAGTGTGCATGTGAGAGAGAGAGAGAGAGAGAGAGAGAGAGAGAGACAGAGAGAGAGAGAGAGAGAGAGACAGGTGTTCTTTTGGGGGTTTTGGTGACCAGAATGCTTACAAATGTGTTTATGTTAATGAATTATGGAGAATCGTGCCTCTCATAGTTTAAATAATGGTTAAGACGTTGTGTTTAAAACACAGAAGAAACAAAGCACCTGTGCGATATGACAGAAAGTACTCCTCAGGGGTCTGAAGGACAATCTGAAGTCACCTACATCACCACAAGTTGTTTGGAAGGTTTTCAAGAAAAAAGCCTCTACTCTCATCCAAAAACAAACTCGAGCGTCTTCAGTGTGCCGACACTACTGGAACTTCAAATGGGATCGGGTTCTATGGTCAGATGAAACCAGAATAGAGCTTTTTGGTAATAAACACCAGAGGTGGTTTTGGCGCACCAGGTCTCAAAATGGAATGGTTTTTATGTGGTAGCACTGGCACTCCCAACTTTAAAAAGTCAGGAACGGCAGCAAAAATTTAGGAGTACCCAACAAAAATTAAGGAGAACCACAACTACAATTTATATAATATAAACAGATTTCTTTTATCTAAAAATAACACCACCACTTGCACTTAAAATGTGTGGATTCAGTGGCGAACGCAGTGTTACCTGCACCCTCTGTCCCACAGGCTTTACAGTGAACGCAGTGCATTGAGCCACTTTCATACACACAGCAAAATCGCCAGTGTTGATTTAACACCCACAGTGTTGATTTAACACCCACAGTGTTGAATTTACACCCTACAATGTTTATATAAGTCCATTGGACGCAAATAAACACTCTGGGTGTTCATTCAACATTAGGGATTTTACTGTGTAGCGGTGCAACTCAAAGTCTTTCAGCCACTCTCTCAGAAAACTGCCACGTCCGGTTCACACCACACGCAGGGCAGGAGCAGAGCAGAATCAGTGCACAGTGACGCGTGTGCTTTCACACCAGCAGCGTTTCACATGCAGAAACTGCAGCGCGCTTTGCAGAGAGGTTCTCGGGTTCCATAGTTAACTTCATTGAAAAGCAAACCAAAAAAGTTATTGTGAGAGGGCTGTTGAGGAGTTTTGTTAACTTGATCGTTGTGTAATCTAACATTTACATAATGGGGAGGAGCACATCTTACAATTCACGTGTGACGAAAACCCAACACTCTGGTGTTTTTTGCCAAGAATACCAACATATCTTCTAGAATCTCTGAGAGTGCATTTCCCATTTTAACTTGACATCGAGCCTGATCACTGCATCTTGAAGAAATGGATAGCAGCATTATAATAGAAAACAGTTTTATTGCTGTACCTCCAAGCCAAAAATGACACTATTCTCATTCATGATTAGTGTATATTAAACTCCCGCTTCACTGCTGCTCCTAATAGCACTTTCGTTAACATGCATGCCGAAAAAAATCTGCTCTGCTTCTGCTCTGCTGCAGTGTGCGATCTGAAAGAGACTTTACATTATCTGTAACTTTAGGTGGCTTCCAAAAGAAGCTCTTTTCATCTTCTCTCTTCAGCGCCCTAGTAAGCTCCTACTCACATGACACTGAAGCGCAGTGAAAGGGAGTGATTGACAGCTAATAGTAACCAATATAACATCTGCATTAAAGTAAAGATTGTAAAGATGAAGTTTATGTAACATTGGATAGAACGGCGGACCGGTCACTGTATTGACTCACAGCAGGTACATACAGTACTGTGCAGTGATTATCGAACGTTTTGTAGAGAAATTAAAACCCGTCGCACCACAACAATTATTCGCACTTGTAACAAATTATCCCAAATATATTTTGAGGTCGCACAGGTTAAACTTCGGGAGCATATATGAGCATATACGTATCGGCATACATCTCTTATCGTGGCTTTAGTGCATGGTTTCATGCCTGTTCGCTTTTATACAAGATAACAAGAGATTACAGAGATAAATTGGCGTCCTCAGTTTCTGTTCCTGTAAATGGGGGAATGTTTGAGTTTGTTTACGTGAGTTTGTTTGTTATCTACAACCCCTTGCAAAAATGATAGAATCTCCACACTTAGATGATGGTCACCTGGCTTTTTTTACTTCGTAGCTTATAAACAAATCACACATAACGGGTCCATGGCAAGGCTCCATCCTGCAAAGCTGATCTGTTAACCGCTATTCGAGAAAGTTGGAAGCAGCTTAATGGAGAATATTGTTTTTCATTAGTGAAGTCCATCCCTCAAAAAATCCAGGCCGTCATAAAAGCCCGAGGAGGAGCAACAAAGTACTGATTGTGATTTATTTTGTTTGTGTCATATCACAGCAAACCAGTGACTACATTTCAAATCTTGCACTGCGGCCTACAAACATGGCGCCATGGACCGCAATTCCCAGAACACTCGCCTTCATTCTAATCACGCACACCTGCATCCAATTCACAGCACAATCACAACCACAGGTTGAAAGGACTTTCTGTGCATTCATTCTTTGTGAAGTATACGCTTAGTTGCCTTCTGTCTCTGTTGTTACCAAGCCTTGATACCGTGTTTGTTGATTCTGGTTTTGACTTTGTCTTTTTGCCTTGCCTTGTTTGGACTGTTTGCCTGACCTCTAACTGTCTTTTTTTTATTATTATTTCTGCCTGATCCCTTGGACTTGTTGTTGTTTCATTAAACTGCCATACGTGCACTTTCTTCTGTCTCAGCCTCCATTACATGATACTATACTTGGAAGCAGCAGAAAAGCGAAGGAGACATCATGCCAAGGTAGTAAGGAACACCCTACCAAGACTCAACTCTATCAAGCTTCCTCAATGGGTTGCCATGGATCCCCCAGAGCCATACGATGGATTTTTCAGCTACCCTGAGTATCGTCTTTTTGACTGCCAATTACATTTTTGAGCCTGACCAGTGTGCTTGGGGTGCACCCAAGCTTGACCAGCGACAGTGGCTGGGGTTCATACTCTCCTGGCTCATTGGCCAAGCCCACCAGTGGGCAGAGCGTCTGGCCCGTACAGAATCCAGTGGTCTTCACAAAGTAACTCAGTTTGTGGGAACTATTGATAAAGGAGTTTGGGAGTCCAGTGTACACCCCCATCCTGGATGAGTTTTTGGGGAGGGCCAGTCTCATCAATGAACCTGCGAGGCCATTCACCACTTACTACAAGATGGCCTCCTCCCCAGAGCTCCAGTTGGAGGACAACATGGTGACCTCCCCAAAGCTCCAGCTGGAGGTCAACATGACGACCACATCTCCAGAGCTACAGCCTGAGATCCACGAGATGGTCTTCACTGCAGAGCCCCTGCCATAGGTTAACGTGGTGACCTCTGCTCCAGAGCTCCAGCCTGAGACCCATGAGGTGGTCTCACCTGCTGAACTCCCGTCGGAGGTCAACGTGGCGACCTCTTCCCCAAAGCCTCATTGGAGGTCAACATGGCAACCTCCTCCCCAGAAAAAACTTCTCTAGTGTAAACTTTTGTTTATTGTAAACCTTTTGTTGTAAACATTTCTAGTGTAACAATTTTTACTCAACTTTTTGCTGTAAATCTTTCTAATGTAAAACTTTAACTTAAACCTTTCTAGTGTGAACTTTTTACTGTAAACTTTTCTCCTGTAAACCTTTTGCTATAAACACTGCTACTGTAACCAAGGGGAAGTGTATGAGTGTGTGTTAAACAGCTCTCATTTGCAACCTTCTAACCGATACTTTCTTCAGTCGGAATCTTGGTGCACTTTATTCAGCTTTAAAAAAAGAAATAATTAATTGATTAGCTGAAACAAGTGTGCTTACTTTAGGGTTGAAATAAATTTCAGTTAGAAATTCTCAGTAAGTTATTAGCTAGATAATATTAAACCTATTTACAGTATCTCACAAAAGTGAGTACACACCTCACATTTGTGTAAATATTTGATGATATCTTTTCATGTGACAACACTGAAGAAATGACACTTTGCTACAATGTAAAGTAGTGAGTGTACAGCTTGTGTAACAGTGTAAATTTGCTGTCCCCTCAAAATAACTCAACACACAGACATTAATGTCTAAACCGCTGGCAACAAAAGTGAGTACACCCCTAAGTGAAAATGTCCAAATTGGCCCCAATTAGCCATTTTCCCTCCCTGGTGTCATGTGACTTGTTAGTGTTACAAGGTCTCAGGTGTGAATGGGGAGCAGGTGTGTTAAATTTGGTGTCATCACTCTCACACGCCCTCATACTGGTCACTGGAAGTTCAACATGGCACCTCATGGCAAAGAACTCTCTGAGGATCTGAAAAAAAGAATTGTTGCTCTACATAAAGATGGCCTAGGCTATAAGAAGATTGCCAAGACCCTGACATTGAGCTGCAGCACGGTGGCCAAGACCATACAGTGGTTTAACAAGACAGGTTCCACGTAGAACAGGCCTCGCCATGGTCGACCAAAGAAGTTGAGTGCACGTGCTCAGCGTCATCTCCAGAGGTTGTGTTTGGGAAATAGACGTATGAGTGCTGCCAGCATTGCTGCAGAGGTTGAAGGGGTGGGGGGTCAGCCTGTCAGTGCTCAGACCATACGCCGCACACTGCATCAAATTGATCTGCATGGCTGTCGTCCCAGAAGGAAGCCTCTTCTAAAGATGATGCACAAGAAAGCCCACAAACAGTTTGCTGAAGACAAGCAGACTAAGGACATGGATTACTGGAACCATGTCCTGTGGTCTGATGAGACCAAGATAAACTTATTTGGTTCAGATGGTGTCAAGCGTGTGTGGCGGCAACCAGGTGAGGAGTACAAAGACAAGCGTGTCTTGCCTACAGTCAAGCATGGTGGTGGGAGTGTCATGGTCTGGGGCTGCATGAGTGCTGCCGGCACTGGGGAGCTACAGTTCATTAAGGGAACCATGAATGTCAACATGTACTGTGACATACTGAAGCAGAGCATGATCCCCTCCCTTCAGAGACTGGGCCGCAGGGCAGTATTCCAGCATGATAACGACTCCAAACACACCTCCAAGATGACCACTGCCTTGCTAAAGAAGCTGAGGGTGAAGGTGATGAACTGGCCAAGCATGTCTCCAGACCTAAACCCTATTGAGCATCTGTGGGGCATCCTCAAATGGAAGGTGGCGGAGTACAAGGTCAGCTGTGGCTCAGTTGGTAGAGCAAGTTGTCCACTAATCGTAGGGTTAGCAGTTTGATTCCCGGCCCGCATGACTCCACATGCTGAAGCAAGCCACATGCCACATTCTTGGGCAAGACACTGAACCCCAAGTTGCTCCCGATGGCAAGTTAGCACCTTGCATGGCAGCTCTGCTACCATTGGTGTGTGAATGGGTGAATGAGACACAGTGTAAAGTTCTTTGGATAAAAGCGCTATATAAGTGCACCATTTACTCTAACATCCACCAGCTCCGTGATGTTGTCATGGAGGAGTGGAAGAGGACTCCAGTGGCAACCTGTGAGCTCTGGTGAACCCCATGTCCAAGAGGGTTAAGGCAGTGCTGGAAAACAATGGTGGCCACACAAAATATTGACACTTTGGGCCCAATTTGGACATTTTCAACAATGGCAACATTTTTGTTGCCAGCAGTTTAGACATTAATGGCTGTATGCTGAGTTATTTTGAGGGGACAGCAAATTTACACTGTTACACAAGCTGTACACTCACTACTTTACACTGTAGCAAAGTGTCATTTCTTCAGTGTTGTCACATGAAAAGATATAATCAAATATTTACAAAAATGTGAGGGGTGTACTCACTTTTGTGAGATACTGTACATCTTTCCTAGGAATTGCTCATAGACTTCACCCACTGATTTTTTTTAAAGGCCCCATTATGATTGTGCTGAATATTGACATTGGTTATATATGCATTTCCTGTAAACCAAACCCAGAAAAAAAACATTTATCTACCACCTGGCATTTAATAAGGACTGGATTGTTTGCGAAAGAGGCTAATCGTCCTAACTTTGCTTGCACAGCTGTTTACAGGCCTGTTTTATTTCAAACAGCAGGTAGGCTCCTATGGAGTTTTCATGATAATAAATGTTTTATGGAATGATGCCACTTTGTGGGACAGACTGCTGTCACCTAAGCTGTGTTCCACGTGTACCTGAGTTTAACATAAGGTAATCAAGCCTGTGATTGTAAAAGCTGGAGTGTGTGAGTGTGAGTGTGTGATATCTAACATATTCTGTCTAGAATAGGACAAAAACTTCTCTAGTGTAAACCTTTTGCTGTAAACAATTCTAGTGTAACAATTTTTACTCAACTTTTTACTGTAAATCTTTCTAATGTAAAACTTTAACTTAAACATTTCTAGTGTAGACTTTTTTTTTTTTTGTAAACTTTTCTCCTGTAAACATTTCTGTAAAAATCTTTACTGTAAACCTTTCTAGTGTAAACTTTTTTACTGTAAACAGAGCGGAGCACTTGGCCATGCCGGGACACGGAGCAACGTATTCAGCAAAACAGGGTGACTGAGCGGCGTCCTCAGACGAGCAAGGAGGTTGAATTACGTTCTCCGTCGACTCGGCATGCTGGACGAGATCCACAGTGGGGGAGGGAGGGTGGGAGATGGTTCCAGCCTGGTTGGACGGCTCCCACTTCGGCTTCTCCCTCTCGTACAGGGACTTTTGGATGCTGAAAAATTCTGCTGCATCCAGATTCATGGTCTCACGTTCTGTCACGATGGGAGGTTGAGACAGATGCAAGTGCAGAATTAAAAAGTTTGATAAATAACCATACAAAATACAAAGACACTATGACTATGAGGCAAAACATTGTGGCAAAGATTACACATAAACTAAAGAACAAAACAGCACTACAGAGACAAAGGTAAAGAAAGAGTAACATGAGACAAAGAGTGCAGTGCAAACTGTGGTTATATACACGAGTGCTCAATTACCAGGAACGTGATTCAGGTGCCGGTGGTCATGTGACTGTGATGCAGTGGCTGCTGGGAACTGTAGTTCAGAGTTCCTTCTCTGGTTTCATGACATATATCCATCCATCCATCCATCCATCTTCTACCGCTTACTCCTTCTTCAGGGTCGCGGGGGAACATGGGAGCATGGGGCACAAGGCGGGGTACACCCTGGACAGGGTGCCAGTCCATCGCAGGGCACAATCACATACACACTCACACACCCATTCATACACTACGGACACTTTAGACACGCCAATCTGCCTTCATGACATATATTCTAAGCTAATAGGTTTGACTAATAAATAACTCATTATACCGAGGATTATCACCGAATTAGCATTTAGCTCATTGTAGAGACTGGAGAAATTATTATAAATTGCATTTTCAGTTGAATTTGGGGAAACACTTGAAGCATTCGTTTTGTCGAACTATTTCAACTGCTTTTGTTTGATGTGTTCATTGCAAACAGCTGAAAGTCTGTAAATTTTGACAAAAAAACAGATTTGCAATGGGGGTTGAATAATTTTGATTGCAACTGTACAATTTTTTATTTATTAAACAACATATCATACTTTTTATCCATTTATAAAGGTTCAGATAGGAATGAAACGAGATAGTTCCTGCTGTCACTTACGTTATAGCAGCTATAAAAAGTTGTTCCCTCTCTCTATTCTCCCTCTTCAAGTTAATAAGTCAAAAATAAATAAATAAAAATGTTGTGTTGCTGAGAAACCTCAAACAGGCGTAAACTCCTCTGTCCTGACTCCTTCCATTAAGGCTTCATAAACATAATAAACATGAATCAATTTATTATCAGTGGAGCGTCTGCCGTACACGTCCTTGTGAATGAGGTGTTACTATAGAAACGATAACGTATTAAAACGAACGCATTAATTATAAATAAACCTGTGATTTGCAGCTGCGCTACTGTCAGAGCTGCTGTTATAGAGAATTAATCAACACCTTCTGACCAATCTCAATCCAGAACTCAGCAACGCCGTGGTGTCAAAAACAAACAAAGAAACAAACAAACGCGTTGCTCTGTTCCTTCAGCCCCGGTCCTGCAGGCATTATACAGTATTTATTCCACTGTATGCATCTTTTTGAATTGCGTGACAGCTATATTTGATCTGATTTATTCATCGAGACGGATCCAGAATCCAGACAGTCGTTTATCACCTGGCTACAGTGACTTTATTCTCCTTAACTCAAAATACTCAAAATGTTGAATGTGTTGTTTGTTAAATAAGACTAATGCTTCTTTCTGGCAAATAAATGAGTATTTATTTATTATTATAACTCAGATGAAGATCATGTTAGGTTAATAATCCTTTATAAAACTTTTCCCCACAGCTGCAGTAAACGTAAATATTCCATAACCTAAGACAGTATAATAACCATAACATAAGACGGTATAATAATACAAAGTTATACAGTCCGAGGGGGCAGTTACCCGACAACGTACAGCGAGGAAACAAAAGGAAATCAGGACAAGTGAAATTCTTCATGCTGTATATTACCATTTAAAGATTCCAGCTCTTCATATTATTTCAGTGATGCACAAACCTGAACAACCGGTGCTGCTCAGAAGAAACTCTCTCAGCATATCAAAATGTACAATAAATAAAGTGTTACAGATTAACTTCTTTCTTTGAGCAGTTCAAATCTTTCCGATGTATTTCATCCCACAGAAGGAAAATCTGATGAGGTAAGAATTTGTGGCCGAGGATAATCTCACGGTAATAGCAGGGATCATAAATGTCCAGTTTGTCAGAAGGAATAATGAGGCCGTCGGCCCAGACTCCACGGTGGTTCATGGGTCGGAGTCCGGCTCGTTGCAGACACATGCCCATGTAAACGTCGTCAATGGGCATCAGGGTGATGGACTGGGACATTTGGAGAATGGTCCTGGCAGTGAAGCGGGAGTACAGGTAGCCGCCTCCGCTGCAGTACGGAGCGTACACGTTGGCTTTCTCGATCAGTTCCGGGATGAAATATTTACTGTTTCTGTTCCGAACAGGTGGGCTGGTCAGGACCAGCTGGCCGATGTACAGGTGTTTGCTTCCGTTGTTATCGCTCTGCTCTTTGAGGAACTCCACCATGTTGTCCGTGTTGGCGAAAACGTCGTCGTCTCCGTTAAAGAGGAAATCCGCAGTGGGACACCAGTTCTGCATCCAGTCCAGGAACAGGACCTGCTTGAGCGTGAGGTTGTAGAAGGAATCCGTGAAGTCCCACTGCAGGATGTCCTGGTACCTCGTGTTCTCCAGCTTCAGGAGTTTGTTTAACCTCTGCTTCTTGAAGCCTGTCCCGGTGGTGCCGGTCAGGAACACGGTGCGGATCCACATCCCGTTCTGTAGCCTCTCCGCCGCCCACGTTTTGCGCAAGACCGAACGCCGTTCGTAGTTCTCCGGTGAACTTTTGATGGTCAGCAGTAAAAAGGGTTCTCCTGACCTCTTTGGAATGGTGCACTTGTTAGGAACGGTGAGCAACATCGGGAAATACCTGCAGTGGCGGTAATACAGGAAGTCCTGCATACGAGTTGGAAAGGTAGAAAATTCCTTAATGTTAGCGAATGACAAGTTTTGTTCACACCTAGGAGTCGCCATCACCAGAGGCTGTGCCTGACTAACCATCTTCTGTGATGTGATTTTGTTATATTTTTCTGGCGTGGTGATATACAGGATCAGGAGCAAACACAGAGAGATCATAATGAGCAGAGCCATGGAGTCCAGAGCTCGTCTCCTGCCCCAGGTACCTTAAAACAACACAAGCAACAATTACAAACGTGAATCAATTGAGCTGTTGTTGGAAAAATCAGTCGAGATTCCTGAATACATTAACAATCAGTGTTCAAATTTAACACTGATCACTACAGAGATGTGTGACATTCATTGCTATGCTGGATGCCATGAAATTATCCTAGCCACATTGCTAACATGCTGTGTTGGGCGTTAGCATCTGGCATGTGTTAGATTTAGCTAATATGCTCATGTGCCTTTAGGGGATGTTTATTAAACTTTTATCACTGTATTTTAATTTTAATTGCAGAGGAAAGAATTATAAAGCTTGCTAACGTTATGGTTTATATTATAGCTTGTCTCATCACTCAGACATGATGGGTATTTATTTTTTACGATAAACACAGAGTCCGTTCATGAGCAGGCGCGTGTTCTGAGTTATGATGTCAAATTAATGCATTAATTAAATGTGGGAAATAAAAGATCATAGATTCCTTGAGACTTTTGTAGGAATCATTTATCAGACTTCTTCATAATGAGAAGCTCCCACATCGGCTCCACATGATAAACAGAAACAGTTGGCAGTGTGAGTATTTAAATAACCTTTTTTGTTTTTAGTCGCAGGAACTTGAAAAAAAGTAAAAAATCAGAAGAATTTGTCTACTTACTGTACAGCCAGCTGACGTTCTCCATGTTCACCTGAGGACACCTGAGAGAGACAGAAAAAAAACAATCTTGATCTTCTTCATCTTTACTTGGTAACACGACTACAGAGGAAATGCATAAACGGTTTAAAACAACAACAACAACAACAACAAAATTGAGATTTACCGAATATTTTCGAAGTGCTTAAACACTGCTGAAAAGTGTGTGCTGAATTGAAGTAGCTGGTCCATTTTGTCGTAGTAAGTCCTGAGAGTGTGTGTGAGTGTGTGTGAGAGAGAGACTGAGCAGTGAGACCAGCTCATAGCAAGCTTTAACTGGTAATCAGTATTTCCAATATTGTAATTGGGTGGGCGTGGCTAGATATTGTGATGAATGCTGGGGGTTTCTCTTTGTTTGGCATTGGCCCCGCCTATCTGAACCATTCCACAGCATGTTCTCTTCCCATTGACTGAAGGCAGGAATGATAAACTCACCTGGAGTGGAGGATAATGGAGAGATAAGAGGTGAGAGGAGAAATAAAATGTGGTGTGATGTACCCTCTGTTCTCCATACATCTGGTTAAACCTCTTTAAAATTATATATAGAGAGAGAGGTTTATTACAACATGAAAAATGTTAATTACAATTTAACGAAATGATCTTCCCATCTCTTTCTTAATTCTTTACCAGTTCACTCCCTACTGCACGTGTGTGTGTGTGTGTGTGTGTGTGTGTGTGTGTTTCTGTGTGTGTGTGTGTGTGTGTGTGTGTGTGTGTGTTTGTTTGTTTGAAAGAAAGAGACAATGACGGTAGTTTATGAAAACTGGAAAATGTTGTCTCAAAGTTTTAATGCGGTCAAAGCAACTCAGGTGATTAATATAAACTAATTAATAAACAGTCAATAAAGATAAACAGAAATGAATATGCATGAATGAATAAATAGAAATAAACCACCAGGCTTTAACAAATGTGTTTTTATTTTTCACGCACGATTTTTCATGTTAATCTTAACACGTGATTTTCTCACGCGAATAATCCTTTTTCCCATATGATCACAAATGGTTTACATACACACAATCACGTGTGAAACGTATGCGATTTTTCACACAGTCACCATGACAACCCAACAACTCAACAGGACATTAATGTCAGAGTGTCGGATTAACTTGATTGTCCTGGTTGACCTCGTTAACCTCGTTAAGAAGGACATCTGGAGTTGATCCACATCTACGTTCGCTTTTATCTGACAGTGATGCTCAGAACTCAACTCAAAAACTTTTCCTAATATTGAGCTTGACATCTTTTAAGGGTTCCTCCAGAGGAACAAGCGAAGAACCCTTATGAATGTAGTGTTGTCGATTCTGCATGTCTTCAAGTGATTTTAGTCTCCTAAAAGTGTTCTATTACATTATATGTGGTATTATAGGCATCTAAAATGCCTTTGTACACTTCTGAGTTCATGATACCAACAATAAACACAAGTTCACCAACACCACTGTAGGAAAAACAACCCCAGGCAGTTCAGTGCTTTATCGTACCCTCAGTGTAGTTTGGCTGGGATTCTTCTCCTGGCTTTCTCTACACAAACACTCGACTATCAGATCCATGCAAGTGCAGTTTGGATTCATCTGAAATAAGACCGTTCTCCACAAGCTATGCACGTTCTGTTGGAAATTTCACTCATGGTTTCTTATTCTTGAGAATGATGAATGTTTCGGTCACATTACTCTCCCTCTGTGCCCATGTTCATCTGACCCCTAGACGTAGAAAGGGGGACGTAACAGGAGCGAACATTCCAGTGCACTGGAAGATTTTTTGTTTGAGACAGCCCTTAAAATGGCCGAATCAGTGCCCTGACTACTATACTAGAGAGCTGAACTAGCACCCTTGCTTCGGTCATGAACGAATCAGCTGTTTTGAATGAATCATTTGAATGAATAATTCATTGACTCACTTATTAAGACAGTGTCTTGCCTCCACCTATTGGCGGTTTTAGTTTTATATATAAAACTTTCATTTTGGTTTTCTCCCCAGCATTTCATACTTCTATACTCACCTACATCACCACTAGTTGTTGGAAGGGTTTGAAGAAAAAAGCCTCTACTCTCATCCAAAAACCAAACTCGAGCGTCTTCAGTGTGCCGACACTGCTGGAACTTCAAATGGGATCGGGTTCTATGGTCCCGAAACCAGAATAGAGCTTTTTGGTAATAAACACCAGAGGTGGTTTTGGAGCACACAGAGAGGTAGCCATATGGAAAAGTACCTCATGCCCACGGTTAAATATGGAGGTGGATCTTTAATGTTTTGGGGCTGTTTTTCTGCCAGAGGACCTGGACATTTTGTTAGGATACATGGCATCATGGACTCGATCAAATATCAACAGATATTAAATGAAAACCTGACTGCCTCTGCCAGAAAGCTTCAAATGGGCCGTGGTTGGATCTTCCAGCAGGACGATGATCCAAAACATCATCAAAATCAACACAGAAATGGTTTACTGACCACAACATCAAGGTCCTGCCATGACCATCCCAGTCCCCTGACCCGAACCCCATAGAAAACCTGTGGGGTGAACTGAAGAGGAGAGTCCACCAGCGTGGACCTGAAATGTGAAGGATCTGGAGAGGTTCTGTATGGAGGAACGCTCTCAGATCCCTCACCATGTATTCTCCAACCTCATCAGGCGTTATAGGAGAAGACTCAGAGCTGTTATCTTGGCAAAGGGAGCTAGCACAAAGTATTGACTAAAAGGGTGTCACTAATTGTTGCACACCTATATTTAACACATGATAATTGTTGGATAAACCTGTGTTGTTTGTAATTGTTTGATATCCATGAGTGCAGAGTATTTATGTGATTTTTTTTTTTTTAACAAACGATAAATATAAAGACAATTTTTCACAGCCTTCTTTGCTCATATTTACCACCAGGGTGCCAATATTAGTGGAGGGCAGTGTAGTCTATTGCTATGTTCAAATCTTCACTGAAGACCCACTTTTATTTGTTATCTTTTAATTCGGTCTGAGAGTGTAGAATTTATTTGCCTCAGTTTGTTTCAGTTTGTTTCCGAGTGCAGGTTCGTTACTGAGATCTGGCCTCACTACGTGTTTGGCGGCTTTGTCATCACATTCTTTGTTGGTGCTTTACGTGCAAAACTTTCTTTGTGGTCGATGTCACAAAGCATACATGAAGAGTAAATTTTGAGATGACGGAAACAAACAAATCGCACCCACTTTAAATAAGATTGTGGTTTCATGACGCTTTTTCAGTTATGAACCTTGTCAGTCAACACAGGTTTTATCCCTGCATCGTTGTTTACTCAGCGTGCACGTGCACACAACACCAGACTTTTGTAGCAAACAGTCAATAGCGTTCAACATGGAAAAAAGCATACTTTTCGTTTGAAGAACAAGGAATGATTATGTGGAAATATGAGGAATTTAAACCTCCATTAACCGTAAAAAGTAACGCCGCTGCATCTACCAAAGCTCGGGAACATTACTGATTGTGTAAGTTTACTTTAATAGGCTCGCAATGAGAATAAACAGACTGAAAACTTCTAACCACAACATTTCATATCATTTCATTTAATATAAATGTCCATTTTTAAATGAAATATTCATAAAATAAATATCAATATTTCAAAATATGATCCACTCGCAAAGACGCACAAAGCAACACGTACAGTTCGCGGCACAGAAAGAGCGTGACTTCGACGTGTCATTTATAACGAGACAAAATTTGTAGGCGGTGTAGCAAAAAAAAAAAACATTTAAGACAAAATCCAAGATGGCGGAAAATCTGTTTAGGCGGAAATTGACGTCATCTGATGCGTTGAACTCGTCTCAGCTCAGGGAGTCCAGGGTTTTGGACGAAGGGTTCAAAAGTTACGGCTATAAAAGTACTTCCAAATTTGACCCGAAGGTGGCGATAGAGCGTCTGCAGCCTTTGGCCCAAATTTGCTCAGAATGTTCTTTAGACCCTCCCCAATCAGTGTGGAAAATTTCACAACTTTTTACCAGATGGTTCTGTGGGCTGTTATTGACACGCTAGGCAGAAGAAGAAGAACAGGAAGCAGAATAATAAGAAAAGGTAGAATAGCAAGAGAATGCCTACGCTCCTTCGGAGCTTGGCCCCCTAATAATATCAATATCAAACAGTAACACAAGAAAATAAATATATATTTTCATTTAACTGTTTTTATTCAACAAAAATATCAGTAACAAGATCCATCACAGCAAAAATTACAACAATGACAAAATAACCATGAAAATAACAATGAGCCAAAACGAGGTTTAAAATAACGTTGCTGTTTTTGTTGTTATTTTTAGTTAGTATTCCAGAAATCATTTAAATAATAGTTGTACCTGACTTTGGTAAACGTGTGTGTGTGTGTGTGTGTGTGTGTGTGTGTGTGTGTGTGTGTAGAGTGATGTGTACTGGAGTGACAGGCATACGGGAGCGATCTGCCGTGCTGATAAACACAACGGAAAACAGCTTAAATGTTCTGTAGTGAGTTCCCCGGCAGGATTGCTCATCTACCACCCGCTCCTGCAGCCTACAGGTGAGTGCTGAACCTCGTCAACACCACCAACACCTTTCAGTACTGATTTTAACACAACGGCAACCTCTGTAGGTTAGGGATTTCCTCTCATTTCCTTTACACGTTGTCATGTGACTAACACAAGGCCCACTGCCTCGTTTCATTCGAGGAGCTGACGTGATGACAGACTTGCGTATCGGGATTCGTCTCGTATCGTGGCTTTAGTGCATGGTTTCATGCCTGTCAGCTTTTATACAGGAGAACGAGAGATTACGGAGATGATTCGGCGTCCTCAGTTTCTGTTCCTGTAAATGGGGGAATGTTTGAGTTTGTTTACGTGAGTTTGTTTGTTATCTACAACCCCTTGCAAAAATGATAGAATCTCCACACTTAGATGATGGTCACCTGGCTTTTTTTACTTCGTAGCTTATAAACAAATCACACATAACGGGTCCATGGCAAGGCTCCATCCTGCAAAGCTGATCTGTTAACCGCTATTCGAGAAAGTTGGAAGCAGCTTAAGGGAGAATATTGTTTTTCAGTAGTGAAGTCCATCCCTCAAAGAATCCAGGCCGTCATAAAAGCCCGAGGAGGAGCAACGAAGTACTGATTGTGATTTTTACTCTTTTTTTTTTTTTTTTGTGGATGATTCCATAATTTTTTTCCTCTACTTGATCTGGGGAAAAATCTGTGCCATCAATTAAAATAATTTCATTTAACGTGTTTGAGGTGTTTCACAAAGCCAGAGTGTTCAGCAATTAAACTAAAATTGTTTTGTCTAATATCCGTGATTTGTTTATTTACATAAGTAAAAAACCGATATCTAACATCTTTTGCCTAGAACAGGACTAAATTCTACTCTAAACTTGTTAGTGTAAATCTCTCTCATGTAGACTTTTGCTATAAACACTTCTACTGTAACCAAGGGGAAGTGTATGAGTGTGTGTTAAACAGCTCTCATTTGCAACCTTCTAACCGACACTTTCTTCAGTCGGAAACTTGGTGCACTTTATTCAGCTTTTTTAAAAAAAAGAAACAATTAATTGATTAGCTGAACCAAATGTGCTTGCTTTAGGGTTTAAAAATATTTCAGTTAGAAAACAGGGTGACTGAGCGGCGTCCTCAGACGAGCAAGGAGGTTGAATTACGTTCTCCGTCGACTCGGCATGCTGGACGAGATCCACAGTGGGGGAGGGAGGGTGGGAGATGGTTCCAGCCTGGTTGGACGGCTCCCACTTCGGCTTCTCCCTCTCGTACAGGGGCTTTTGGATGCTGAAAAATTCTGCTGCATCCAGATTCATGGTCTCACGTTCTGTCACGATGGGAGGTTGAGACAGATGCAAGTGCAGAATTAAAAAGTTTGATAAATAACCATACAAAATACAAAGACACTATGACTATGAGGCAAAACATTGTGGCAAAGATTACACATAAACTAAAGAACAAAACAGCACTACAGAGACAAAGGTAAAGAAAGAGTAACATGAGACGAAGAGTGCAGTGCAAACTGTGGTTATATACACGAGTGCTCAATTACCAGGAACGTGATTCAGGTGCCGGTGGTCATGTGACTGTGATGCAGTGGCTGCTGGGAACTGTAGTTCAGAGTACCTTCTCTGGTTTCATGACATATATCCATCCATCCATCCATCCATCCATCTTCTACGCTTACTCCTTCTTCAGGGTCGCGGGGGAACATGGGAGCATGGGGCACAAGGCGGGGTACACCCTGGACAGGGTGCCAGTCCATCGCAGGGCACAATCACATACACACTCACACACCCATTCATACACTACGGACACTTTAGACACGCCAATCTGCCTTCATGACATATATTCTAAGCTAATAGGTTTGACTAATAAATAACTCATTATACCGAGGATTATCACCGAATTAGCATTTAGCTCATTGTAGAGACTGGAGAAATTATTATAAATTGCATTTTCAGTTGAATTTGGGGAAACACTTGAAGCATTCGTTTTGTCGAACTATTTCAACTGCTTTTGTTTGATGTGTTCATTGCAAACAGCTGAAAGTCTGTAAATTTTGAAAAAAAACAGATTTGCAATGGGGGTTGAATAATTTTGATTGCAACTGTACAATTTTTTATTTATTAAACAACATATCATACTTTTTATCCATTTATAAAGGTTCAGATAGGAATGAAACGAGATAGTTCCTGTTGTCACTTACGTTATAGCAGCTATAAAAAGTTGTTCCCTCTCTCTATTCTCCCTCTTCAAGTTAATAAGTCAAAAATAAATAAATAAAAATGTTGTGTTGCTGAGAAACCTCAAACAGGCGTAAACTCCTCTGTCCTGACTCCTTCCATTAAGGCTTCATAAACATAATAAACATGAATCAATTTATTATCAGTGGAGCGTCTGCCGTACACGTCCTTGTGAATGAGGTGTTACTATAGAAACGATAACGTATTAAAACGAACGCATTAATTATAAATAAACCTGTGATTTGCAGCTGCGCTACTGTCAGAGCTGCTGTTATAGAGAATTAATCAACACCTTCTGACCAATCTCAATCCAGAACTCAGCAACGCCGTGGTGTCAAAAACAAACAAAGAAACAAACAAACGCGTTGCTCTGTTCCTTCAGCCCCGGTCCTGCAGGCATTATACAGTATTTATTCCACTGTATGCATCTTTTTGAATTGCGTGACAGCTATATTTGATCTGATTTATTCATCGAGACGGATCCAGAATCCAGACAGTCGTTTATCACCTGGCTACAGTGACTTTATTCTCCTTAACTCAAAATACTCAAAATGTTGAATGTGTTGTTTGTTAAATAAGACTAATGCTTCTTTCTGGCAAATAAATGAGTATTTATTTATTATTATAACTCAGATGAAGATCACATTAGGTTAATAATCCTTTATAAAACTTTTCCCCACGGCTGCAGTAAACGTAAATATTCCATAACCTAAGACAGTATAATAACCATAACATAAGACGGTATAATAATACAAAGTTATACAGTCCGAGGGGGCAGTTACCCGACAACGTACAGCGAGGAAACAAAAGGAAATCAGGACAAGTGAAATTCTTCATGCTGTATATTACCATTTAAAGATTCCAGCTCTTCATATTATTTCAGTGATGCACAAACCTGAACAACCGGTGCTGCTCAGAAGAAACTCTCTCAGCATATCAAAATGTACAATAAATAAAGTGTTACAGATTAACTTCTTTCTTTGAGCAGTTCAAATCTTTCCGATGTATTTCATCCCACAGAAGGAAAATCTGATGAGGTAAGAATTTGTGGCCGAGGATAATCTCACGGTAATAGCAGGGATCATAAATGTCCAGTTTGTCAGAAGGAATAATGAGGCCGTCGGCCCAGACTCCACGGTGGTTCATGGGTCGGAGTCCGGCTCGTTGCAGACACATGCCCATGTAAACGTCGTCAATGGGCATCAGGGTGATGGACTGGGACATTTGGAGAATGGTCCTGGCAGTGAAGCGGGAGTACAGGTAGCCGCCTCCGCTGCAGTACGGAGCGTACACGTTGGCTTTCTCGATCAGTTCCGGGATGAAATATTTACTGTTTTTGTTCCGAACAGGTGGGCTGGTCAGGACCAGCTGGCCGATGTACAGGTGTTTGCTTCCGTTGTTATCGCTCTGCTCTTTGAGGAACTCCACCATGTTGTCCGTGTTGGCGAAAACGTCGTCGTCTCCGTTAAAGAGGAAATCCGCAGTGGGACACCAGTTCTGCATCCAGTCCAGGAACAGGACCTGCTTGAGCGTGAGGTTGTAGAAGGAATCCGTGAAGTCCCACTGCAGGATGTCCTGGTACCTCGTGTTCTCCAGCTTCAGGAGTTTGTTTAACCTCTGCTTCTTGAAGCCTGTCCCGGTGGTGCCGGTCAGGAACACGGTGCGGATCCACATCCCGTTCTGTAGCCTCTCCGCCGCCCACGTTTTGCGCAAGACCGAACGCCGTTCGTAGTTCTCCGGTGAACTTTTGATGGTCAGCAGTAAAAAGGGTTCTCCTGACCTCTTTGGAATGGTGCACTTGTTAGGAACGGTGAGCAACATCGGGAAATACCTGCAGTGGCGGTAATACAGGAAGTCCTGCATACGAGTTGGAAAGGTAGAAAATTCCTTAATGTTAGCGAATGACAAGTTTTGTTCACACCTAGGAGTCGCCATCACCAGAGGCTGTGCCTGACTAACCATCTTCTGTGATGTGATTTTGTTATATTTTTCTGGCGTGGTGATATACAGGATCAGGAGCAAACACAGAGAGATCATAATGAGCAGAGCCATGGAGTCCAGAGCTCGTCTCCTGCCCCAGGTACCTTAAAACAACACAAGCAACAATTACAAACGTGAATCAATCGAGCTGTTGTTGGAAAAATCAGTCGAGATTCCTGAATACATTAACAATCAGTGTTCAAATTTAACACTGATCACTACAGAGATGTGTGACATTCATTGCTATGCTGGATGCCATGAAATTATCCTAGCCACATTGCTAACATGCTGTGTTGGGCGTTAGCATCTGGCATGTGTTAGATTTAGCTAATATGCTCATGTGCCTTTAGGGGATGTTTATTAAACTTTTATCACTGTATTTTAATTTTAATTGCAGAGGAAAGAATTATAAAGCTTGCTAACGTTATGGTTTATATTATAGCTTGTCTCATCACTCAGACATGATGGGTATTTATTTTTTACGATAAACACAGAGTCCGTTCATGAGCAGGCGCGTGTTCTGAGTTATGATGTCAAATTAATGCATTAATTAAATGTGGGAAATAAAAGATCATAGATTCCTTGAGACTTTTGTAGGAATCATTTATCAGACTTCTTCATAATGAGAAGCTCCCACATCGGCTCCACATGATAAACAGAAACAGTTGGCAGTGTGAGTATTTAAATAACCTTTTTTGTTTTTAGTCGCAGGAACTTGAAAAAAAGTAAAAAATCAGAAGAATTTGTCTACTTACTGTACAGCCAGCTGACGTTCTCCATGTTCACCTGAGGACACCTGAGAGAGACAGAAAAAAAACAATCTTGATCTTCTTCATCTTTACTTGGTAACACGACTACAGAGGAAATGCATAAACGGTTTTAAAAAACAACAACAACAACAAAATTTAGATTTACCGAATATTTTCGAAGTGCTTAAACACTGCTGAAAAGTGTGTGCTGAATTGAAGTAGCTGGTCCATTTTGTCGTAGTAAGTCCTGAGAGTGTGTGTGAGTGTGTGTGAGAGAGAGACTGAGCAGTGAGACCAGCTCATAGCAAGCTTTAACTGGTAATCAGTATTTCCAATATTGTAATTGAGTGGGCGTGGCTAGATATTGTGATGAATGCTGGGGGTTTCTCTTTGTTTGGCATTGGCCCCGCCTATCTGAACCATTCCACAGCATGTTCTCATCCCATTGACTGAAGGCAGGAATGATAAACTCACCTGGAGTGGAGGATAATGGAGAGATAAGAGGTGAGAGGAGAAATAAAATGTGGTGTGATGTACCCTCTGTTCTCCATACATCTGGTTAAACCTCTTTAAAATTATATATAGAGAGAGAGGTTTATTACAACATGAAAAATGTTAATTACAATTTAACGAAATGATCTTCCCATCTCTTTCTTAATTCTTTACCAGTTCACTCCCTACTGCACGTGTGTGTGTGTGTGTGTGTGTGTGTGTGTGTGTGTGTGTGTGTGTGTGTATGTGTGTGTGTGTGTGTGTGTATGTTTGTTTGTTTGAAAACTGGAAAATGTTGTCTCAAAGTTTTAATGCGGTCAAAGCAACTCAGGTGATTAATATAAACTAATTAATAAACAGTAAATAAAGATAAACAGAAATGAATATGCATGAATGAATAAATAGAAATAAACCACCAGGCTTTAACAAATGTGTTTTTATTTTTCACGCACGATTTTTCATGTTAATCTTAACACGTGATTTTCTCACGCGAATAATCCTTTTTCCCATATGATCACAAATGGTTTACATACACACAATCACGTGTGAAACGTATGCGATTTTTCACAGTCACCATGACAACCCAACAACTCAACAGGACATTAATGTCAGAGTGTCGGATTAACTTGATTGTCCTGGTTGACCTCGTTAACCTCGTTAAGAAGGACATCTGGAGTTGATCCACATCTACGTTCGCTTTTATCTGACAGTGATGCTCAGAACTCAACTCAAAAACTTTTCCTAATATTGAGCTTGACATCTTTTAAGGGTTCCTCCAGAGGAACAAGCGAAGAACCCTTATGAATGTAGTGTTGTCGATTCTGCATGTCTTCAAGTGATTTTAGTCTCCTAAAAGTGTTCTATTACATTATATGTGGTATTATAGGCATCTAAAATGCCTTTGTACACTTCTGAGTTCATGATACCAACAATAAACACAAGTTCACCAACACCACTGTAGGAAAAACAACCCCAGGCAGTTCAGTGCTTTATCGTACCCTCAGTGTAGTTTGGCTGGGATTCTTCTCCTGGCTTTCTCTACACAAACACTCGACTATCAGATCCATGCAAGTGCAGTTTGGATTCATCTGAAATAAGACAGTTCTCCACAAGCTATGCACGTTCTGTTGGAAATTTCACTCATGGTTTCATATACTTGAGAATGATGAATGTTTCGGTCACATTACTCTCCCTCTGTGCCCATGTTCATTCTGACCCCTAGACGTAGAAAGGGGTCGAAAAAAAAAGGTGAAGAGACAGCCTCCCAAGACCGGTTCCAATCTGAGATCGACGATGTGACCTTCCATGGCAAGTTCAGCTAAAGGTCAACAAGGTGACCTCCCACGTCAAGTTCCAGTCTGAGATCGACGATGTGACCTTCCGTACCAAGTTCCAGTCTGAGATCGACGAGCCGACCACCCACACCAAGTTCCAGTCCAAGGTCACTGACACGGACAACCAAGTTATGATCACGTCTGAAGCCAACGTCATGACCAACCAGGATCTGCTCATGTCTGAAGCCGACGTCATGACCAACCAGGTTCTACTCACGCCTGAAGCCGACATCACGACCAACCAAGATCTTCTCATGCCCGAGTCTGCTGACACAGACAAGCATGTTCTGCTCACGCCTGAGTCTGTTGACACAGCCAACCAATAGCCATTCCCTTAATGCCAACAACATTTTCTAATCTATCAAGGAGAATAATATGATCCATAGTATCAAAAGCTGCACTAAGGTCAAGTAACACAGGCAAGGAGACACAACCCTGATCAGAGGTCAGTAGTAGGTCATTTACTACTTTAACCAGCGCTGTCTCTGTGCTATGGTGAGGCCTAAATACTGACTGGTACATTTCAGGAATGTTGTTCCTATGTAAGTGTCATGATTCCCCCTTGAAGCAGCGTGCTCTAAGCGCGAATGCGCGAGCTCCTGCTTTTCCATTGTTGACAGTTCCAATGTTTCTGTCATGTCTCCTCCCTGTTCTGTCATTGGCTGGGATTTCACGTGTGTCTGTATTGACCTCAGCTGCTAGCAGTTTAGACGCTGATCATGTCCACTTATATACCGCGCGCCTCCCAGCACACAACGCGGAAGATTATGTTCCATGTTTAGAGTTAGTTCACGCTGGATTATCCGCTCCCAGTTCCTCGTCATAGTTGATGTTTCTCGTTTTGTTAATCGACCCTGTTTTCCATGACCACGACGTTGATTCATGTTTAACCCTGTGTATGCCTGTTTGCCGATCGCCTGACCTGTGCCTGTTTTGGATTACGTTTTTGGATTTGTCTGCCTGTCTCTCTTTTAAAATAAACACTGTTCATACTGCACTTGCATCCGTCCTATCTCCGCTCAGTCACGATACGTGACAGAATCTTCTGCCAAAACATGGATGCAGCAGGAGAATGGAGAAAACGCAGAACCCGGAAGTCGACACCAACCGTCCCCGCTATGGACTCAGTCCAATTCCCACAATGGACATTTATGGAGCTTCCTGATCCATTTGACGGATTTTCCGTGCTCCAGAATATTTTCTGGTAGACTGTCAATTCTATTTCTCCAGCCTGTTAGACCCTAAGCCAGAGGAGAAGCAATGGCTCCGATTCATGTGGTCCCGGTTCTTTGGACCGGCCCGTCAGTGGGTGCAGCTCCAACTGGATAAGCACTGTAGGAACCTGGACAGTGTAGAACAGTTTGTGGGGGAGTTCATGATGCGGTTCGGGAGTCCGGAGGCGAGGGTCGAGCTAGAACAACTTTTCAGGGGGGTAAGTCTGGCAGGCAAATCTGCCCTGCCGTTTACCCACTACTACAGGCAAACTCATGCAGAGCCCCAGCCGGAGGTTAACCTGGCGACCTCTGAGCTCGAACCTGAGACCCACGAGGTGGGCTCACCTGCCGAGCTCCAGCTAGAGGTCAACAGGGAATCTCCAGCATCAGAGCCCCAGCCGGAGGTTAACCTGGCGACCTCCAAGCTCGAACCTGAGACCCACGAGGTGGGCTCACCTGCCGAGCTCCAGATAGAGGTCAACAGGGAGGCTCCAGCACCAGAGCTCAAACCTTAGGTCCAAGTCCAAGTCAAGTCTCTAGTCTCTGAAGTCCAAGTCAAGTCTCCAGTCACTGAAGTCCAAGTCAAGTCTCAAGTCTCTGAAATCCAAGTCAAGTCTCAAGTCCCTGAGGTCCAAGTCCAAGTCAAGACTCAAGTCTCTGAAATCCAAGTCAAGTCTCAAGTCCCTGAGGTCCAAGTCCAAGTCAAGTCTCTAGTCTCTGAAGTCCAAGTCAAGTCTCCAGTCTCTGAAGTCCAAGTCAAGTCTCAAGTCTCTGAAATCCAAGTCAAGTCTCAAGTCCCTGAGGTCCAAGTCCAAGTCAAGTCTCAAGTCCCTGAGGTCCAAGTCAAGTCTCAAGTCTCTGAAATCCAAGTCAAGTCTCAAGTCCCTGAGGTCCAAGTCCAAGTCAAGTCTCTAGTCTCTGAAGTCCAAGTCAAGTCTCCAGTCTCTGAAGTCCAAGTCAAGTCTCAAGTTCCGCTAATATCTAAGCCTAACAACCAAGTTCTGCTTACGCCCAAGTCTACTGACATGGCCGACCACGTTCTGCTCACACCCAAGTTTACTGATACGGCTAGCCAAGTTCTGCTCAAGCCCAAGTCTACTGATACGGCCGACCAAGTTCTGCTCACGCCCAAGTCTAACGACACGGCCGACCACGTTCTGCTCAAGCCCGATTCTACCGACCCGGTCGCCCAAGTTCAGCCCATGCCCAAGTCTACTGACCCGGTCACCCAAGTTCAGCCCACGCCCAAGTCTACCGACCCGGTCACCCAAGTTCAGCCCACACCCAAGTCTACCGACCCGGTCGCCCAGGTTCAGTCCACACCCAAGTCTACTGACCCGGTCGCCCAAGTTCAGCCCACGCCCAAGACTACCGACACGACCACCCAAGTTCTGCTAAAGCCCGAGTCAGCTGACACGCACAGCCAAGTTCTGCTCACGCCCGAGTCTGCTGACACAGACAACCAAGCTCTGCTCACGTCCATGTCTGCTGACATGACCAGCCAAGTTCAGCTTGCAGGCTCCGCTGAGTACGTCGCTCTGCCTTCCTGCTCAGCCGAGGACGTCGCTCTGCCTTCCTGTTCAGCCGAGGACGTCACTCTGCCTTCCCGTTCAGCCGGGGACGTCGCTCCGCTTTCATGCCCTGACGAGGACATCGCCCTGCTTCCCTGCTCTGCTGAGTACAGCGCTCTGTTTCCCTGTTCAGCCGAGGACGTCGCTCTGCTGTCCAGCTCCGCCGAGGACGTCGCTCTGCCTTCATGCTCCGCCGAAGGACTTCGCCCAGCCTGTCTGCCTGGCTGTGGTCATCGCTCTGCCTACCTGTTCAGCCAGGGACGTCGCTCCGCTTTCATGCTCCGACGAGGACGTCGCCCTGCTTCCCTGTTCTGCTGAGTACAGCGCTCTGTTTCCCTGTTCAGCCGAGGACGTCGCTCTGCTTTCCTGCTCCGCCAAGGACATCGCTCTGCTTTCATGCTCTGCCGAGGACTTCACTCAGCCTGTCTGCCCGGCTGTGGTCATTACTCTGCCTCCCTGTTCAGCCAGGGACGTCGCTCCGCAGTCCTGCTCCGCCGAGGACGTCGCTCAGCCTGTCTGCCCAGCTGTGGTCGTTACTCTGCCTCCCTGTTCAGCCAGGGACGTCGCTCCACTTCCCTGTGCCGCCAAGAACACCGTGCGGTTTCCTGGCTCTGCTTGGGACATTCAGCCCAGGGGACCAGGGCCGCCAATGAAATGGGACGACTCATGGCACTCCGGGAGAGGGGCCTTTGGGGGGGGGTTCTGTCATGATTCCTCCTTGAAGCAGCGTGCTCTAAGCGCGAATGTGCGAGCACCTGCGTTTCCATTGTTGACAGTAGTGACATCTGGACACGTGCGTTTTGTTTATGTTTCTGTCATGTCTCCTCCCTGTTCTGTCATTGGCTGGGATTTCACGTGTGTCTGTATTGCCCTCAGCTGCTAGCAGTTTAGACGCTGATCATGTCCACTTATATACCGCGTGCCTCCCAGCACACAACGTGAAAGATTGTCGTAGAGTTAGATTAGTTCGTTTAGTAGTCATAGTCACGTTCCATGTTTAGAGTTAGTTCACGCTGGATTATCCGCTCCCAGTTCCTCGTCATAGTTGATGTTTCTCGTTTTGTTAATCGACCCTGTTTTCCGTGAGCACGACATTGATTCATGTTTAACCCTGTGTATGCCTGTTTGCCGATCGCCTGACCTGTGCCTGTTTTGGATTACGTTTTTGGATTTGTCTGCCTGTCTCTCTTTTAAAATAAACACTGTTCATACTGCACTTGCATCCGTCCTATCTCCGCTCCGTCACGATACGTGACAGGAAGTATGCAAAGAAGTATACACTTCTATTTTTGTAAGTATACACTTTCCTATGTAAGTGTACAATGTTTTCTAAGATCTTGGACATAAAGAGGAGATTTCATATTTGTCTATAGCTGGAAAGTTGACAGGGGTCGAGGTCAGATTTTTGAATCAAGGTTTTGATAACTGCTAGGTTAAATGATTTAGGTGCATAGTTACTGCTAAGGGAAGAATTTATTATTTTTAGAAGTGGTTTCATAGCTTTAGTATATTTAACCTGCAAACAGAAATATGGTACAGCTTTAAAATAATTTAAAATACTTTAAGGACCGCTGATCTGCCTTTTTAGCCTTACTTTAAAATCTAATTAAAGGTACATCACAGCAACATTTGAAATCTATTTCTGTGAGTCTAATGCCATCGTCATCGTCATCATCATCATCATCATCATCCATTTGATTATGTAAAGTTGGTTTAATTTACTCGTTTCATGGATAAACCTGTTATGGAATTTAAATCCCAAATTTTTTTGTAATTTTATTTCAAGGCTTTTAAAAGTATGTTCATGACATTCCACATAATCAAGGTCTGTTTGATGAAAATAGAAAAAAAAAATGACATGAAAAAATATGGCATTATGAAATGAAAAATATTTTATAATAGGCCTATAATGTTTTATTATAATAAATTCTGTGTTATTTATTAGTTAAATGATTTAACATGTTGTAACTTATATTTATTGATGCATTTACTTGTTTCATTATTTATGATCATAGGCATATTTATTTAATTCATTTGAACTAAACATGTTTTAAATAATGATTGTGATCTCTGCACAGCACAATTTAAGGAGCACCGAATCCCTGGGCTCTTCAAATCACACACCTGTCTGGACTCCTCTCTGGAGAGCAGAGATTATGGTCTACTCAAAGTCATACTGCCCCCTGCTGCTCATCTAAATGTACTGCAAATGCCATCCAAGCAGAAAATTCCACCATGGCTCCCTGTCTTTCATAAATGAGTCCCAAATGGCTCCATGGTAGCCAGAAGATAGCGTGATGTGAGAAATGCATGTAGGGATTGATTTAGCATTCAGCTTTTCTTTTGTATTAATGGCTCAATAAATCAAGCAATAAATCACGTCAGTAATGACTTCAGGAAGTTAAAAATCCCACGTCATCCAACCATCATCTCTTTCATGTTTCTGGTTATAATCTGAACTTCTTGTTCAATTCAATTCAATTCAATTTTATTTGTGTAGCGCTTTTTACAATAGACATTGTCTCAAAGCAGCTTTACAGAAATATCAACACGGTATACAGATATTAAAGGTGTGAATTTATCCCAACTGAGCAAGCCACTGAGTGGCGACGGTGGCAAGGAAAAACTCCCTAAGATGTTTTAAGAGGAAGAAACCTTGAGAGGAACCCGACTCAGAAGGGAACCCATCCTCATCTGGGTAACAACAGATAGTGTGAAAAAGTTCACTATAGATTTATATGAAGTCTGTATGGCCTTAGGAGCAGCCGTAGTCCCAGCAGTCTGGAATTAGAGAAGATTTGAGCTCCATCCAGAGTCAGAAAGGATCTGGATGTCTAGTATCTCCATAAATTCGTGTGGGGCTCGGCGAAAGGAGAGAGGGAGAAAAAAGATTATTATGACTGTGAAGTAGTAGAACAGAATCTAGTCAGGGTAGGCTTGAGTAAACAAATACGTTTTAAGCCTAGACTTAAACACTGAGACTGTGTCTGAGTCCCGAACACTAATAGGAAGACTGTTCCATAACTGTGGGGCTCTATAAGAGAAAGCTCTTCCCCCTGCTGTAGCCTTCACTATTCGAGGTACCGTCAAATAGCCTGCATCTTTTGATCTAAGTAGGCGTGGCGGATCATAGAAAACCAAAAGGTCGCTTAGATATTGTGGCGCGAGACCGTTTAGTGCTTTATAGGTTAATAAAAGTATTTTATAGTTAATGCGAGATTTTACTGGGAGCCAATGCAGTACTGATAATATTGGGGTGATATGGTCGTATCTTCTAGTTCTAGTTAGGACTCTAGCAGCTGCATTCGGGACTAACTGGAGTTTGTTTATATTCCTACTTGAACATCCAGACAGTAAGGCATTACAGTAATCTAGTCTAGAGGTGACGAAAGCATGAACTAATATTTCTGCATCATGTAGTGACAATATATTTCTTATTTTAGAAATATTTCTGAGATGAAAGAAGACTATCCTAGTAATATTATCTACATGAGCATCAAATGATAGGCTGGAGTCAATAATCACTCCAAGGTCTTTAACTGCTGTACATGATGAAACAGAAAGTCCATCCAGAGTAACCATGTGATCAGAAAGATTACTTCTAGCTACACGTGAAAACCACTGCACTTTGATCAGCAATAAATAAATAAAAAATTAAAGGCAGATGCTGCACCTAGTAGAGGTCAGGTGTAAGGTTAAATTACATTTGAAGGCTACATTAAAACTAAGTAAATTAGTAATTGCAAAATGCATAATTTACATTGTGACTGGGCTGTAACTGGTCTCTCTATAGTCAGAGCATGGTAACTGGCCTGTAACTGGTCTCTCTCTATAGTCAGGGTCTTATAACTGGTCTCTCTCTGTTAAAACAGTTTCTTCATCGCACTTGAGTGGCTTTTATGGATCTGCTGTAATTACGCGAGTCACTGGGACTGAGAAACTATGAGCTAAAGAATAAAAGTCTGTTTAAAATCTTACATACTGTACAAGTACAGACGGAGAACTGCTCTGATGTAATAACTTACCTCAGCCAGTCATGAGTGAGGTCATATATTTAGACTTAGTTGGACTTAAGATGATGTTTACTCATTTTTTCCCGTTTTGGGAAGTGAGGCAGGCTCATCTTTACATTACTCTAATCCATATGAGCATCCACATGACCCCGGAGCTCTGGAGCGATTCCAAGAGAAATCTCAAGTTAAATGTTCTCGCACTTCTAGTCAAAGTTCTTAAAAAAAGTTTATTAATGAGCCAGGCTGTAAAAAAAAAAAACTTTTACGGAAATATTAAATACTTTTACAAGTATACTCAGCCAAGAAAGAAATCCTCGCCCTGCTGTGTGATGTGTGAAGATGCTTTGCAGAGAGGAACGACCCAAAGCTGAACCACAGCGCTGCAGAAAATGAATCACTTCTCACCCGAGACACCTCCGAGCTGGAATTACCAACAACTTTTTACCAACGGGGTAAAAAGTTACCCCGAATTACCCTGAATTACCAACGGGGTGGCTGTGGCTCAGGTGGTAGAGCGGGTTGTCCACTAATCATAGGCTTGGCAGTTCGATTCCCGCCCCACATGACTCCACATACTGAAATGTCCTTGGCCAAGACGCTGAACCCCAAGTTGCTCCCGATGGCAAGTTAGCGCCTTGCATGGCAGCTCTGCTACCATTGGTGTGTGTGTGTGTGTGTGTGTGTGTGTGTGTGTGTGACACACACTGTAAAGCATTTTGGATAAAAGCGCTATATAAGTGCAGACCATTTAATGTTACAACAAAGTACAACTGTTGCTCATGTGTGTATTTTTCCTCCTATCCATTCTGTTGTCTTTGTGTACGTTTATGAATGCATTTTGTTTTGTTTATATTTATTAGTACGAAGTTAAAAGATACGTTGTGTATAAATGTGAAGTGGATATATGGACTGGAATTATATTAAATAACATAAACAAAAGTGTATGAATAATTATTTCCCCTCACTATATTCATAAACACTTTTTAGTGCATTGGTAATAAAATCTTGATGTTATAGCTTTTTACTGAAAAACTGACTGCAATGTTTCCAGAAATCTACACATAACAGTCCATAATACTGAAGTGTGGTGGTGGTAGCATCGTCTTTAGCATTGTCCATTTAGTTGGTTCTCTGAGTAATCTCCTCTTTACTCGGTCACTGACTTTTGGTGGACTACCTCCTCCGTGGTTGTGCCTCGTTCTTTCAATACGTTCAAAGTTTGAACTTCTTTTGCCGCTTTGCGTGCCCTTTTTGAATTTTTTTGTTGTTGTAATAGATATGTATATACTTTAAATATTAATGTAAATGAATCTATGTATGCAGAACCCCATTCCTCTTCTCTTATTTTCTTACTATTTCTCTTCCAGGGGTTATTTTTTGTCTCTGTGTTAGTCGAAGATGGTTTTATATCATTCTCAAGCCTTTAGCAAGTAAAATTCATCCTTCTTCTGAAAACAAAGTTATTTTAATCCGATTTGCCTTTCTTTACTTTACTTTTCTTTTCTCTAGCTCACTTGTTTTCTTGTTGAAAAGCATCTCGTCTGTCCATGATTAAACATTCTAGAGTTTTGGCCGTTTTTCTTTAGCCAAGTTCCCACTCCCACCCAATGTTGCTCAACCTAATACAGGAGTAATATTAAATTCCCACTTGGCCATGTTTATGAGCCTGTAAGAGCCGTGAGGGTAGAGCCAGGTAGTTAACGTGGCTTTATCAGAGGACATAAATTCCACAGCATGCAGCTCAACCGGTTCTGGATTCTTGTATTTCCAGTCAGGCACGTCTTCTGGAAAAAGACAACGCAAAGCCTCACTTCCTCAACAATGGGACAATATCTCACAAGCACCATTATCCTTTATCAGATCTAAAGCCTGAAGCAATTCTGCTTCAGCAAATAGTTCCACCTGGATACACAAGTTTTATGTTTCCCCAAAACACCTCCTGCACAAGTCTCATCCATGTTTCTGTCTTCAGACTAATGCAATGTTCTGAATTGCACCACGACACTTCAGCACTTCAGTCTCACAAAACAAGAATAAGGATGTGTAAAAGCTTTAGTGTTAACACAAACATCACGCTTTCCTAACAGTGGAGAGGTGTAGTGGTGACTAATAATAATCACCGCTGTATTTAAACTTCTGACTTGAAAAAGTATGATTCCTTCTCATCAGAAATGATAATCCACTTTAAAAACAGTTAAGCTCACATTTAAGCCTTAACATTAGAAACATTACGGAAAAATAACTACTGAGGATTTCATAATGAACGAAGAGAAAGAGAGAAAAGTGTTGATAGAGATCTCACTGAACAGACACTGCATTCCGACATTTCTGCTTTCTGGACTTTTCTACACCACACGAAGATCTGAACCTCTCAATCTGTACTGATCACAGTTTACAGCAAGAAACACTGTAATGACGAGAGAAATAAGTCTAGAGGACCCACACACACACACACACACACACACACACACACAGAGAGAGAGAGAGAGAGAGAGAGAGAGAGAGAGAGAGAGAGAGAGAGAGCAAATGAATTAAACACAAAATAAAACTCATTTACCTGTAATATGTGCTGAAAACACAGAGCAGATCTGTGAAAGAAGTGAAGAAGAGAAAAACATCAGCTACGAGTGAGTGTGTGAGTGTGTGTGTGTGTGTGTGTGTGCTGAAACAAAGTCTACATTACCATTTCGGCAACAGTTAGCGATTTATACACCCTTCCCTGGCCAGGGGGTGTAATTAAACACACACACACACACACACACACACACACACACACACACACATTTCACTTTGATCCACCCAGAAACACATGAAAAATTTTTCATGTTGCTGGTTTCAATTACAGAAGTGAAAAAGCCTTACTTCTAGGACTAGGATTTACTCGTACGCTTTGGATCGTTGTCTTGCTACAGAATCCAGTCACGCTTGAGTTTCAACTTACGGACTGAAGACCGGACATTCTCCTTTGGGATTTTCTGGTAGAGAGCAGAATTCATGTTTCCCTCAATTACTGCAAGTTGCCCAGACGCTGGTGTGATGATCTTTTTGTGGAATTCGATGTTTGGTTTAAACCAGATGTAACTGGACCCGTCTTCCAAACAGTTCCACTTTCACCTCATCAATCCACAGAACATTCTCCCAAAAGGTTTGAGGATCATCAAGGAGTGTTTTGGTGAAATTCAGACGAGTCTTGATGTTCTTCTGGGTCAGCAGTGGTTTTCACCTCGCCACTCTTCCATGGAGCCGTTTTCCCCCAGTGTCTTTCTGATAGTGGAGTCATGAACAGTGACCTTTACTGATGTAAGAGAGGCCTGTAGGTCCTTTGATGTTGTCCTTGGCTCTTTTGGGACTTCCTGGATGAGTCGTCGCTGTGCTCTTGGAGGAATTTTGGAAGGTCGGACACTTCTGGGAAGGTTCACTACTGTGCTGAGTTTTTCCATTTGGAGATAACGGCTCTCGCTGTGGTTCTTTGGAGTCCCAGAGCCTCTGAAATAGCTTTGTAACCCTTCCCAGACTGATGTACTTCAATCACCTTCTTCCTCATCATTTCTGGAATTTCTTTCAGCTTTGGTGTAGTGTGTTACTGAGTAAGATCTTTTAACCAACTTCCTTTCCAACTTTGAAAAAGTTCTATGTAAGTGTAGATGTGATTGAACAGGGTTTGCAGTAATCAGGTCTGGTTGTGTCTCGTCCAGCTGAACCCCATTATCACTGCACTTTCATAGATTTGAGGAATTAGTAAATGCGGGGGCAAATACATTTTCACACAGGCCCAGATGGTATTGGATAACTTTTTCACTTCAATAAATAACATTATCATTTAAAAACTGTATTTTGTGTTTACTCAGACTGCCTTTGTATTATCTTGGATTTTGTTTAAATTTTTTTTAGTATGAGATCTACGCAAACACAGAAGACATCAAGATGGGGCTGTAAAAAAATGTATGCAGTGTTGGACAACTCCCATGTCAGTGCTAACAATGCTACTGTTACAAAGAAAAAGTAAAAAAACAAACACTCCCTCTGTGTTCCTGAGAACATTCACAGCTTTTGAAATGGTTTCAATGCCACGCCCTGATCGTTCGCAAAAAAGAGTTTCCACTGTCATTATGGATTGTTACGCTTAAAAACATTTGTCGCCATTAATCTGATCAATTTTAAATGAAACCTATAACATAATACAGTCTGAATAGTTTATGAATGCACTGAAACACAAAATAAATAAACCTCTTCAATACAAGTGAACACGAGGCAGAAAATAACGAGGAAATATAAATATCCACAAACACCAAAATGACACACACACACCCACCCACACACACACACACCCACACACCCACACACACCTTACATGCCAATCTACTTTGTCATCAGACTAAAACATAATTTACAAATTATTACATTAAGCAAAAAAAGTAATAAATAAAAACACAGTTTATTCAACTTTCCGGCTTTTAATAAAGCCGCAGCATTTGCTTTTTATTTCAGCAAGAAGAGCCACAGGAACAAAAAAAATAAATACTAATCTCTCAACTAATAAATAACCCTACAGCATTGTCCCCGCCCCAAAAAAAGGCTCTGTAACATTCACATCCTCACTGTAGTCACTCATTAACCCTAGTGCAGACTCAGAAGAAATAACAATACAATAACACAAAGTGTGGCTTAATCAGTTATTAGTGACAAATTCCAGCCCTTTAAGAAAACATCATAAACAAACCGCAAACATTTCAAATCAACCAAACTACTGACATGACTAAAAGTGCTAAGTAAATGATTGTTCGTTTGTTTGACTGGTTTCCCTACCCACAGCATCACGTTACACAATTCCTGTACCTGTAACATAACACTCAAATCACTGACTGAGTCAAATATATCCTGTTCCACCAGTAGTCCAGTAGGAGTGTATTCAGCATTCAGTAACAAGGCACAAGTTGAAAATTCTGATCCATATTTATACTACACACTCCAAAATCAAGCGTCATGGGTTGATGAAAATAAAAAGCTATAATATACACAGTATGTAAAACAGATTCGTTTACAAACAAATTCAGAAGAATCGTTTCCATGAGTACGAGTCATTGCTGTAAAATGAAACCTTTTGATTCACCGAGGTGGATTCATCATGTACGTGCCTTAAACAAATAAAAACCCTAAAGTGATTCGGAGTCACTTCAAAACGATTCGTTTACAAACGTCACTCGGCTTCCAGCGCACAAGAATCGTTCATAGAGCTGTTTAGATCACTTTAGGATCATCTGTGTCCAATTCAATTTATAAAATCAAATTCGAAAACAGCAAACAGAAAACAACTGAAGTGAAGTGACACGAGAGTGATTCAGTGAGCAATTAGAAGAAGATTCATTTGCATATGCAGATGAAATCATTAACATAATAGCCAACAGCCATGTGCTGGGTTAACGGAGGTTAAATTACATTAAACCATCCAGACTGTTTCATCGCACGTTTACTTTGATTCACATTCAGAGTTGGCAAAGAATCAATCGCAGATGATTCATATGAATCTATTATAGAATGCACTCACCCGAGAAACTAAGTGTGCGTTAAACAATTTATGAACCGCAATTCTTCCTACAAAATGTCCTAAAGATTCCGGTTTTAAATCGTAAAATATTCAGATTTAAATACGGTCAAAAAATAAAGATAAAAACGAATTAAATCTGAAGAAGAGTCATTTACAGAGCTGATTGAGATTCAGATATATGAAGCAGCGATTACAGAAGCGCCAATATCTCAAAAATGGAAACTAAATTAAACTGGAATATTCAAGCACAAATGCCCCAAAGATCCGAGAGTAATTCAGAAAAAAAAAAAACAAATAAAATGAAAGAGTCTGATCTTTAGATCTGACTCACTGAAGATTTGTTTACAGATCATGAGTACAATAAAGACAGAAATAAATAAATTAAACCATTCAGATCATTTCACTTCATTTGGATTAATGGGGGGCATCATTTTGTCTCACACACACACACACACACACATACACACACACACGAGTTTCGGTCACTCCCATCTGTTGAAGTCACTTCCTGGTTCACACAGGTACAGGGAACGTGTTGTTCTGTGAAGATCAAAAACACCACAATTCAGAATTGTTAGGTTAGCTGAAATAATGGAGAAGCCTACTGTCCACCACATCACACAGATTTAACATCAAAAACAAAGTGACAGAACATTTTCATTTCCCACAAATAACCAAAAGGTTCTGCAGGGCTGGGAAAGAGGTCAGCTCTCATCCTCCTCCTCCATCTCCGCATTCGGACCTCTCCGTATCGTCACCAGGAAAAATCGATCTAACAAGCAGCCCCCTGCATTTAATCTGCCTTCTCAATGTCCAACTTTACAATGAATGGAAACGTGCAGTTTAAGTTCAATAAATAAAGTATTGACAAACAAATATAGAAAAAAATAAATTAAACAGAATGAACAGAATAATTAAATAGCAAAGTAAATAGACACTGATAGCCTATTTGTTCATGGTTTTTCCCTCCCCTCGTTTCATACTGATACACACACACACACACACTTGTTCACAGTATTACCACCTGAAGTGTGCATTATTTTTCTTGTAATTCAACGGCCCAATTATTCCTTACATATTTACAGATCTACTAATTACAGCTGCAAATAACGATTATTTTCATAATCTATTAATCGGCCGATTATCACAGCTCTAATCAGCACGTGTGTCATACTTTGTCCGCGCGTACCTCTGTGTCTGCCGATGGCATGAGCGGATCCTGTGACTCCTTCATCATGGGTTCTCCAGGAGAACAAAAGGGAGATGACGAGAACGTTCCCATCTTCCTGCAGTGGAAAAGAGTGGCGAAGAGAAAGCAGGGGAGGACTAAAGAGGAAAAAAACACACAGAGGAAGAGGAGATAATAATAATAATAATAATAATAATAATAATAATAATAATGTAACCCCTTCCTGGTGCTAGAAGTGTAATATTAGATAAGGTTACTACTTTAAACGGTTTTAAAGTAACAGGATCCTGAGTACTTAGCAGTTGATGGTGAATTGGCTAACCTCTGTCTACTAGTAGACGATGTTATCACAGGCATACATGTATACAAATGATTTAATCAAGAAAATAACAGCGGTGCCTCCACTGAAGAATTACCTCACTCACACACTATGAGCTATATGGGTATTCCCCAGAAACAAATATAACTATGTCAAATATATACAGACCTTATTAAATGGAAAAGAAAAGTTCAATGCAGCCAAGTAATATGTATAACAAAAATAAGTTTATTTTCCTTATGCTTTAACTTAAAAAAACCTCAAACTGTATGAATGTATATAAGGCAAATTTAGATCAGTAAACTCAAATATTCCTTTCTTACTTATTAAACACCACAAACAATATAGTTTGGATATAACAACTTAAACCCTTTTTTAAAAAATGTTCAAAACCTTTACTAAGCGCTTGGGTTATCTGTTGGGGCCCGTGAGTTGGTGCACATACAAAAAAAAAACGAAGAGAAGAATTAGCTGACTTGGAGACGAGCTGAGTGAATGAATCCGCTGCAAGCAAGGTTCCAGCAGGTAATAGTCAATTCAGTGACGCAGGTTTGGACGCAGGTAGAGTCCCTCCTTAAGCAGGCGCAGTTACCGCGCTACTTAGCACAGTTCTCCACAGCCCTTGTCCCTTCAGTTCCACGGTGAAAACTGCGGCTGGCGGTTACAGCGGTCCGTCTCTCACGACGACATTAGCTTAAAGTCCACGAGTTACAGTTTGTACTTAGTTTTTTTTTTCCCCAAGGTAGCAATATTTTCCCCATCTTTCTTACAAAAACATTCCAGATCCATCAGATTGTGAAGACATCTCCTGTGCAATCCCGCTTCAGGTCACCACACAGATTTTTAGCTGGGTTCAGGTCTGGGCTTGGGCATTCCTTTGTTGATGTGGACGTGTGCTTTGGGTCATATTCCTGCTGAAAGGTGAAATTCCTTTCCATCTTCAGTTCACTAGTAGACACCTGAAGGTCCTACACTAAAATCCACCAATTTTTTTTGTAGAATATCATGATTCCCTCCACCTTGACAAAAACCCCAGTTCTGGATGAAGAAAAGCAGCTCTAAAGCGTGATGCTGCCACCACCGTGCTTCACTGTGGAGATGATGTTCTTTTGGTGATAAAACAAACTTTTTGTAATTATGGAACTATTATAGCTTTTGGAATTGCTCTCATCAGACTAGAACACATATAGTTGGGTATTTTGTGAGAAAGGGATTCAGTCTAGCCACTCATGATGCTAAAGAAGGCCCTACCTGAGGATGTGCAAGAAAAATTTGAAGGTGTAGTGGGACTGAATACAATGGAATGGAACTCATTCATACCACATGTAACACATCATGTAGATCAGTACAGGAAAAAGAAAAAGGAAATTAAAGAAGCAGCTGAGGCATTGATGACCCAACTGTACAAGGCACAGCGGGAAGAGATAGTAAGAGCAAAGCAAGAAAAGAAGGAAAAGAAGAAAGAGAGTGCCAAACAAGCTGCGCTGATGGTGACAGCACAAGCCACGGCACCTCAGGAACAGCCAGTTGTGGCCGCCGTCCCAGTAGCAGCACCGACACAAGCACAAGTGACATACGCTCCTGTACAGATACCTACAATGCAGCTAGCACCTGTTGAATACATGTATGCAGGAAGGCCCCAAGCTCCCCAGAATTACAGATTCCAAAGACTGATGCCTCAGAACAGGGGCCGAGGCAGAGGGTTCTTTCGTGGAGGTCCAATGCAAGGACCCACCAGACAGAGCATGTCTGCTGAAGGATGTTGGACATGTGGAGACCCAAGTCACCGCAGGAGAAATTGTCCACAGGCAATGGCCAGGTACACATGGGGAGATCATGTGGATAGGGCTGAGAGGAGAGGTCAGACCCTAGGGGCACAAGCCATGGGACAGGGACGAGGGAACCAATGGTTGGAACAACAATGGCAGCCCCCAGTGCCTCCTGGAGGGTCGATGTTTGGCCCAAATGGAGGGCCAAACCCACGCCAGAGTTGAAGAGGCCCAGAGAAGTCAGAAGGGGAGCTGATGCAGTATGTCACCACACTGCACCCGGAACAAGAACCAACGGTCCCGGTGTCAGTTGGGAAGGGATTAAATGTACCCTTCATGATTGATACAGGGGCTACTTATTCAAGCATCGGGAAAGAAGGCTCACAGCTCCCCCTCACCCGTACAGCAATTCAAACTATGGGCTTCTCGGGAAAAATACAGACTTTACGCTTTACAGAGCCTCAGGAACGTATATTCGATGATGTTACTATACAGACACCCCTGCTATATTCTCTCTGAGGATTTTGCCCAGTTGTGGGAAGAACTCGAAGAAGGATGTAATGCAGCAGTACAGACTTTGAATGTAATAAGTGGGCCCCAAGGGATAGCAGACATGGTACAACTCCCAGAAAGACTGAAAAATTGGTACCAAGTGGAGGATGCAGTCCCCCATGTCTCTCTTATGGTTGCAAATAAGTTTGAACCTAAAGATTTAGGACCAATGGTTAGGCAGGTTAGGGAAGTGAGGGAATGGAAACCAACTGAGAACCCATACTTACACAGGTCACCTGATGGGCAGTTCATACGAATCTCTGTAACAGCAGTAGACCCAATGGTAGCAACATGCGTCGTGATTCATAAGTTAGCTGCAGGGCAAAAGCAGATGGTAATGGTAGAGGAAGGAAAAGATCCAAGAACTGCTAAGAAAAGTGCCAGATGAGTTATAGACAAAGCACCCAACAGATGTAGGGTTAGTTGAATCAGGAGGGCTAGCAAAGATAAAAGTCAAAGGGAACATTCGCCTTCCATAACAAAGACAATACCCATTGTCCTCAAAAGCTAGGGAAGGTATAAGACCAACCATACAAGGGCTAATCGAAGCAGGTGTATTGATTCCCACCAGGAGCCCTTGCAACACTCCAATCTTTCCTGTCAAGATGCCCGATTCAGATAAATGGAGGTTGGTGCATGATTTGAGAGCTATAAATCAAATAGTGGTATCTGAAATGCCAATTGTACCAGATGCACACATGTTTTTATCAAACATACCTGAGGGAACAAAGTGGTATACGGTAATTGATCTGTGCTCTGCATTTTTTAGTGTACCTCTCCACCCAGATTCACAGCATCTATTTGCGTTCACTTATGCTGGACAACAATACACATACACGAGACTTCCCCAGGGATATTGTGAAAGCCCATCTATATTCAACCAGGTTCTAGCTCGTGACCTTGATACTCTGAATTGTCGTAGTACCCTGTTGCAGTACGTGGACGACATTTTACTCTGTAGCCCGAGCAAAGAACAATGTCAGGAATACTCGGTAAAGGTGTTAACTATGCCATCTGAAAACGGCCACAAAGTGAGTAGAGAAAAATTCCAGTTTTGTAAACCTAAAGTATAGTACTTGAGACGTGTCCTAGAAGGGGCAAGCCACAAAATTTCGCGTAAGCACATGGAAGTCATTAGGAAAGCACCCCAACCACAAACCGTACGACAAAAGTTTGCATTCTTAGGAATGGCGGGTTTTAGCCGACCATGGGTCTGTGACTTTGTGCTAATAGTTCAACCTCGCCGTGATTTAATCAAAAGCACAGACCAAACACAGCCAAATGCTCCTCTTACCTGGACCCCTGGGGCGTTAGCTGCATTTTGAATCACTCAAAGCCACATTGACGTCAGCACCTGCATTGGCAAACCCTGATTATGGTAAACCCTTTCACTTGTATATTTCAGAAAAACGGGGCTTTGCATCTGCTGTATTGACACAAAAGCAACAAGGTGTAGGTAAACAACCTATAGCATACTACAGTACCGCACTGGATAACGTTGAGAAGGGAATGCCACCGTGTTATCGTGCCTTGGCGGCTGCCGCATTTGCATACCAAAAGGCATCCTCCATTACGATGGGGCATCCTGTCACGCTGTACACAACACATGCATTGCATGCATTATTGACCAGTCAGTCTTTCGTCATTACCAACTCGCAACGCACAGGGTATGATGTCATTCTGTCGGCCCCAGAGTTAACCATAGAAAGGTGTAACACAGTTAACCCCGCTGACAAAATGGTTATTCCATAAGATGGGTTGCCCCATGAATGCGTGTCCGAATCATAAAAATTCCTAAAAGCGTGTGCCGACTTAGAGAATCAGCCCTTGTCAAACACACAACATGTGTTCTTTGTAGATGGGTCGTGTTTTCGAGCTGATACAGGGAATAAAGCTGGGTCTGCTGTCGTAGAGGCTAGGGTGGATCCTCTTTTGTTTAAAACAGTAATGGAGGTCTCTTTACCCCAACACTGCTCAGCACAATTGGCAGAAATAAGGGTTCTGACTGCTGCGTGTGAACTAGGATGTGGTAAAAGCTGTACAATTTATATTGATTCAGCATATGCATATGGAGTATGTCATGTATTTGGGCCTATATGGGCACAGAGAGGATTTCAGAGGGCAGATGGGTCCATATTACTCAGCTATATCAGACTTGTTGTATGCTATGACCTTGCCAGCGGAACTTGCGATCGTGAAATGTCAGGCTCACAAGACTGATGGTACTTTTGTTACTAGGGGTAACACGGCTGCAGATGAGGCAGCAAAGAAAGCTGCTTTAGGAACAGCACCAATGATGGCCTTGATAAACCTGGGGGAGGAAGAGATCTGACACCCACAAGAGGATAATGTGGAACAAATCGTGGAAATACAAAAAGAGGCTAGTGAGGCAGAAATAGCTAAATGGATAGCTAGAGGAGCAAAGAAAGAACGAGGCACAGGGCTGTGGCGGAGTGTAGAAGTGTAGAAGGCTTGTGTGTGGCCCCACTGAGTCTCATACCGCTGCTCATAAAAGATGCACATGGGGTGGACCATGCTAGTAGAGGAGAAACCTTGAGGAAAATCAGGGAGGTTTGGTGGTCCCCCTACTTAGCTAGCATGATTAATAAGGAACTAAATCAATGCGAGACATGCATAAAACACAATGTCTGTAAGAGCTTCACAGCCCCTATAGGGCACATTCCAGAACCAAAGGGCCTGTTCAGGCATATACAGTATCTCACAAAAGTGAGTACACCCCTCACATTTTTGTAAATATTTGATTATATCTTTTCATGTGACAACACTGGAGAAATGACACTTTGCTGCAATGTAAAGTAGTGAGTGTACAGCTTGTGTAACAGTGTAAATTTGCTGTCCCCTCCAAATAACTCAACACACAGCCATTAATGTCTAAACCGCTGGCAACAAAAGTGAGTACACCCCTAAGTGAAAATGTCCAAATTGGGCCCAAAGTGTCAATATTTTGTGTGGCCACCATTATTTTCCAGCACTGCCTTAACCCTCTTGGGCATGGAGTTCAACAGAGCTTCACAGGTTGCCACTGGAGTCCTCTTCCATTCCTCCATGACGACATCACGGAGCTGGTGGATGTCAGAGACCTTGTGCTCCTCCACCTTCCGTTTGAGGATGCCCCACAGATGCTCAATAGGGTTTAGTCCATCCCTTCACCCTCAGCTTCTTTAGCAAGGCAGTGGTCGTCTTGGAGGCATGTTTGGGGTCGTTATCATGCTGGAATACTGGCGTTTACTCAGGGTCCCTACAAGGGCCCACCTCTTGAACAACTAGAGGGCAAAATGCAGGAATATGTGTGCCACCTAACCCAAATCCACAGGCATTTGTATTCGCAGGTGCACGAGGCAATCCATGGTGAAGATGTCACCACACCTGAAAGACTTGTGGAACCAGGGGACTATGTGTACATACGCACGTTCAAAAGGAAGCACTTCAATGACCCTCGAAGGGAAGGACCATTTAAGGTGGTTGCAGCAACCCCAACTGCAGTAAAAGTTGAAGGTAAGGAGCACTGGTATGACCTAAACCACTGCAGCCATGGGGTGGGAAAAGGCAGACTTTTGCGCCCTACTGAGGACGGGGAAGATAGGCTCCAGCATCCTAATCAAGGAGGGAAAGGTAGACTTCTGCATCCCGCCGGAGAAGCAGACGACACACACTCTGTAGTTAATCAAGAAGACCTAGACTTCGCAAGCGACAGTGATCCGGATCCAGTTTTGAGATAACAAGAGCCTGGACTAGTAGTTGTGTAGCCCGTTCAGTGAGGTAGGGTCTGATTTTCTTGATGTTGTACAGAATGAACCTACAGGACCGTGCAGTTGTTGAGATGTGGTCTGTAAAGGTCAAGCTGTCATCAAGAATCACCCCAAGGTTCCTGGCCTTCCTGGTTGGCTTGAGTGTGGGTGAGCCGAGCTGTACAGTGAGGTTGTGGTTAATTGAGGGACAGGCTGGGATGATGAGAAGCTCAGATTTTGCCAGGTTGAGCTTTAGGTGGTGTTCCCTCATCCAGACTGAGATGTCCGACAGCCAAGCAGAGTTTCGTGCAGAGACGGACAGATCGTCAGGCTGGAAGGACAAATAGAGCTGGGTGTCGTCAGCATAGCAATGTTATGAAAAGCCATGAGACTCAATCACCTGCCCCAGAGATGTAGTGTGAATAGAAAAGAGCAGTGGACCCAGAACTGACCCCTGCGGAATGCCAGTTGTGAGATGCTGAGTTTCAGAAATACTTCCCCTCCACAATACCTTGAAGGATCTGTCTGAGAGATAGGATTCCACCCAGCACAGAACCGTTCCAGTATTGCCCAGGCTGAAGAGAGTTTACAGGAGGATCTGATGGTTCACAGTGTCAGTGGCAGCCGAGATGTGGAGTGGGATGAGGACAGATGATCTAGAGGTTGCGCTTGCTCGTCATAAGGCTTCAGTGACGGAAAGCAGAGCAATCTCCGTGGAATGATTGCTCTTGAAGCCAGACTGCTTGGTATCCAAGAGGTTGTTCTGTGTGAGAAAATTGGAGGGTTGATTAAAAACGGCTCTTTCAAGGGTTTTGGAAAGAAAAGGGAGGAGGGAAACAGGTCTGTAATTGTCAACCGCAGCAGGGTTAAGTGATGGTTTTTTAAGCAGTGGGGTAACCCAGGCCTGCTTAAATGCAGTAGGGTATGTTCCAGTAGAGAGGGATGTGTTAAAGATGTGTGTGAGTACAGGTAATAGCATGGGAGAGATGGACTGTAGAAGGTGAGAAGAGATAGGTTCAAGAGGACAGGTTGTGGGATGGCTAGAGAGGAGTTTTGAGACATCAGTCTCTGAGAGGGGAGAGAAGGAAGCCAGTTGGGAGTTACATGGAGGAGGAGCCGGTCTATGTATGTCTGGGGTTGAGAACTGGTTCCTGATTGATGTAACCTTGATGGAAAAGAAAGTGGCAAAGTCATCTGCGGTGAGAGAGGTAGGGGAAGGGGGAGGAGGGGGACAGAGAAGAGAAGAAAAGGTTTTGAAGAGAGTGTGAGTGTTGGGAGAACTGCCAATCTTCTCTTGGTTCCTGTTCCACTGTTCCTGTTCTACTGCCAAATGTATGTTTCAAGCCTGGCGAATCCCAAGCCGGACAAGAGGCAGTGGCTCGGGTTCATTTTGTCATGTCTTTATGGCCCTGCCTACCAATGGGTGGAGCATCTGGCCAGGACAGGGTCCAGTGCCCTCACCAAAGTAACTCAGTTTGCAGAATTATTTCTAAAGGAGTTTGGGAATCCAGTGCAGAACTGCAACCTGGATGAACTTTTGAGGGGAGTCAACGTGATGAGCCAGCCCGATCTGCCATTCCACATTCCACACATTTTATGATTGAATTGACAGGTCAGTTTCTGCCGCTCAGCTCCAGCGCCAGGCTGACAGGGCGGCAGTAGGGGAGATGCAGGCATGCAAGACTGAGGGCTGCCATAAAGAAGCCACCATACAGTGTCCAATGTGCAGTCAACAAGATACATAAATCATATTTCTGCTCCCAGGAATGTTTCAAAGGCAGCTGACACACCCATAAACGGCTCCACAAGAGAGCAAGAGCCGAGCTCAAGCTTGAGACCCATGAGATGGTCTCACCTGCTGAGCTACAGCTGGAGGTCAATGTGGTGACCTCCTCTCCAGAGCTCCAACCTGAGACCCACGAGGTGGTCTCACCTGCTGAGCTACAGCCGGAGGTCAACGTGGTGACCTCCTCTCCAGAGCTCCAACCTGAGACCCACGAGGTGGTCTCACCTGCAGAGTTCCTGCCAGAGGTCAACGTGGCGACCTCTGCTCCAGAGCTACAGCCTGAGATGCATGAGGTGGTCTCCACTGCAGGGCCCATGCCGGAGGTCAACATGGCAACCTGTGCTCCCGAGCTACAGCCTGAGATCCACGAGGTGGTCTCCACTGAAGAGCCCCTGCCGGAGGTCAACGTGGTGACCTCTGCTCCCGAGCTACAGCCTGAGATCCATGAGGTGGTTTCCACTGCAGAGCACCAGTCGGAGGTCAACAAGGCGACCTCCTCCCCAGAGCACCAGCACCAGACTTATGAAGTTGTCCCATCTACAGAGCTCCAACCTGAGACCCATGAGATGGTCTCACCTGCCGAGCTCCAGCCAGACGTCAACGCGGCGACCTCCTCCCCAGAGCTCCAGCATGAGATCCACGAGGTGGCCTCATCTACAGAGCTCCAACCTGAGAGCCACAAGGTGGCATCACCTGCAGAGCTCCAGCATGAGTCCCATGAAGTAGTCTCAGCTCCAGAGCCCCAGTTGGAGGTCAACGTGGCGACCTCATCTCCAGAGCTCCAACCTGAGACACACGAGGTAGTCTCAACTCCAGAGCCTCAGTCGGAGGTCAACATGGTGACCCTCTCCCCAGAGCCCCAGCACGAGACCCATGAGGTTGTATCATCTCCAGAGCTCCAGCATCAGGCAAAGTTCCTGTCCGAGGTCAAAGAGACTGCCTCTCAAGCCATGTTCCTGTCTGAGAGGGACAACACAGACAACCACATTCTGCTCATGCCTGAGTCTGCAGACACGGCCAACCAAGTTCTCCTAATGCCTGAAGCTGACGTCATGACCAACCAAGTTATGCTCATGCTTGGGACTGACGTCACAACCAACCAAGTTGTGCTCATGCCCGAGTCTGCTGGCACGGCCAACCAGTTCTACTCACGCCCGAGTCTGCTGGCACAACCAACCAAGTTCTGCTCACGCCCGAGTCTGTTGGCACGACCAACAAAGTTCTGCTCACGCTCGAGTCTGCTGACACGGACAATCAGGTTCTGCTCACGACCGAGTCTGTTGGCATGGCCAACCAGGTTCTGCTGACGCCTGAGTCTGCTGACATGGACAACCAAGTTCAGCCGGCAGAGTCGGTGAAGAATGACACGCAGCCTCTCTGCGTGACTAAGGACACTGCTCAGCATCCCTATACAGCTGAGGACGCCGCTCTGCCTCCCTGGTTCGCTGAGGATGTCGCTCTGCCTCCCTGGTCCGCTGAGGACATTGCTCCACACTCAAGAAAGGCTGACAAGGTGGCCCAACAAGACAAGCCCCCGTCTAAAGCTGACAATACAACTTCCCAAGCCTGGGTAGCCCCTAATGACCCCCGGTTACACCTCAGGTCTGCTTTATTTTCTAATAATTCAACGGACCGGAGTGAATTATTCCGCTTATACCCCAGTTACCACCTCACGACATTGTTCAGATGTTTTATTTCAAGATATTTATTGGGTTTTTGTTCTTAAAACGCTCTTGTGTGTGGATATAATTTATTACACATCCCATCTCAAGCCTCTGTTGCTAATTCCAAATTGTCATTTTAGAGCTAGCAGTGGAGGCTCGAGGCACTGATATGCGGTTATTGGAGAGAGAGAGAGTGAGAGAGAGAGAGAGAGAGAGAGAGAGAGAGAGAAATATCAATAAGCCTACTTGTTCACATGGTTTTTCGTTATTTATTACTGCAGAAAATACAACAAATAAATAAATAAATATTATCGGGGTTCAGCCCGTTTAGGGCCCTTAAAGATGTTAAAAGATATTACTTAATATTGTGCAATCCTATAAACAGCAAAATCAAAGAAAAAAGAAGATCATTTTAAGAAATCTTGGTCTTGTCTAATAAAAAAAGCTTGTCTAAAAGCTTGTCTAATAGCTGCTGAACATTGATTGACCAATGGCGGCCATGCTTTTCAAGAATCACAATTCTCCTCATGTACGATGATTGGACCTTGGAGAAGGACAATTCTTACAAGATTTATTTATCGAGTCTGTTGGGCCATTGATTCCACATTTAGTGCCAATTTCATGTTTTGTTCTGTTAGAGTGCCACCAACTGGTCACAGTCAGTAATTTTAGATCTGTCCTCAGATTGAGCCCAAACATACAGAATGTGCCCCAAGTTGGTGAAATATCTCATTCCGTTCAAGAGTTATAGCCATTTAAGTAAAAGTTGATGTGCTTTTGTGAGGCTAAATCAAAAGTTAAACTTTTTTTTTTGTGCTAATATTGAACTAAGGCATCCACTAAATAGTCATGCAAAATATAGATACATACTGTAGAACATCTTTTAATTACATACCTAATTATTTATTTATGTATTTATTTATTTACTTTAATACCCATACACTCATGCAGATGTTTAATATTCAACGGATTTCTAGAATTCTTTTTACCTTTATAAGGGCTTTTTTTTTTTTTTTTAATCTTATTAAAACTGTCATCTTTTATGTCAAATTCTTAAATTTAATCAATAAATGTATTTAGAATAATAAGACACCATAGGGTTGTTACTAATCTAATGAAATCAGTATATTTGCACTGCAGAGGTGCCACAGGAACTGCATCTGAAGTGTTTAATGCAGCTCAGATGTGGCATGAATGCATCTACACTGCAATTACAACTGCATAAATAATGTTATGAGATTAATGTTTTAAATATAAAACTTAGACTATAGAAATATGAAACAATTTTTATATAGAATAAATTCTATATAAAACTAAAACCGCCAGTAGGTGGAGGCAAGTCACTGTCTTAATAAGTGAGTCAATGAATCATTCATTCAAATGATTTGTTCAAAACAGCTGATTCATTCATGACCGAAGCAAGGGTGCGACTCAATCAGCTCCCTAGTTCAGCAGTCAGGGCACTGATCAGGGAGTCGGCCATTTTAAGGGCTGTCTCAATCAAAAAATCTTCCAGTGCACTGGAATGTTCGCTCCTGTTACGTCCCCCTTTCTACGTCTAGGGGTCAGAATGAACATGGGCACAGAGGCAGAGTAATGTGACCGAAACATTCATCATTCTCAAGAATAAGAAACCATGAGTGAAATTTCCAACAGAACGTGCATAGCTTGTGGAGAACGGTCTTATTTCAGATGAATCCAAACTGCACTTGCATGGATCTGATAGTCGAGTGTTTGTGTAGAGAAAGCCAGGAGAAGAATCCCAGCCAAACTACACTGAGGGTACGATAAAGCACTGAACTGCCTGGGGTTGTTTTTCCTACAGTGGCGTTGGTGAACTTGTGTTTATTGTTGGTATCATGAACTCAGAAGTGTACAAAGGCATTTTAGATGCCTATAATACCACAGCCAAATGATCCAATAGATAGAGGAGTGGTTTGTATGTATTGTAACCTTATTTTTGACAGGTCTAGGTCAAAGGTCATCATCAATCATATATATTTTGACAGGTCTTGACAGGGGTCGTTAACGGTCATTACCAACTGAGCGTTATCTGACTGTCATTATCTTAACAGTTGTCGTTAAAGATGTTATGTGTTAGGTTTGTTGTAATCTGTTGCGTTCCAACACACAGATACACACACACACACACACACACCCAACCAAAAATATCACACACACACACACACACACACACACACACACACACACACACACACACACTCACACACACACACACACACCCAACCAAAAATATCACACACACACACACACACACACACACACACACACACACACTCACACACACACACACACATCCAACCAAAAATATGACACACAGACACACACACACACGGTCTTTCACATAGATCAATACATTCATGTGCATTCCAGACGTACACAACAAATGTTTAGGCTCAACAACAACAAAAAAAAATCCCATGAGAACTTATAATGAAATTAATTTCAACCAACGAACTACACTGAGTTAGAGAAATTACCTTTTCCTCTACAAGCAAATGTATTTTCAATTAACACTTAATTAATAATAAACTCAAGTTTTTAAGTGGATTATTCATAAAAATTAAGTTTTTCCACCTAGTTTTTACACATTATTTAAAAGTAATTTAAGTGTTAAGTACTTAATTACCATAATTATGAACACAAGTTTTTAAGTTGACAATCATTTTAAAATTATGTTGCTCCAGTTAGATTTTCTCCAGTAGAATACAGCCTTTTAAACCAGGAAAAATGACTAACTGTAAGTTGTATAACAATAGCAACTAAAATCCAGTGTAATTTACAATACAAATATCATACCTAACATCTCTGCAGGTTTTATAGACATAAAAGCACTGCATGTAATGAGCAATATAGACAAAAAAGAAACACTCTGCGTCTATTACTTTTATCTCTCATAGAACTATCCACAGTCCAAAGGCTGCTAATTCTGATCAAAGTGCAAACTGACTACAATGGAGCTAAATAAAAATGTTTAAACCTTAAGTAATGTAGTCACGGAGGGTGTGTACATTTTTCACACTACATTAAGGGCGGGGATCCTTATAGACTGTGGAACAGAAATGTACTCAGTGTGTCTCCACCAATTTATCTCACAGCCATTTTTCTTTTTTACCATTATGGACGAAACACCCGTTTATTCTAAAACATCATCTTTAAATGTTTTTCTACCCCCTGAAGAACCCTCGGACTTAAGAGACGATCTTCGGAGTTGTTGACGCTCTGCTCAGGGTTAAACAACAGCGTCTTTACAATATCTTCATGAAGAAATTGTCAAACTAAGATCTTGGGTTTTTTTCTTGGAGCAGAAGTCAGCTCCTCTCTCATTTCAGCAGGTCCTCTTGTTGGTGAAATACACAGCGTTCTTCTAGGGGTATTAGGATTTCTCAGAGCAGCCATTGTAACAGATAGTTGCAGAGTTTCTTCTGTGTTTTAAACACAACGTCTTAACCATTATTTAATCACTGAGAGGCACGACTCTCTTCTTAATTCATTAACATAAACACATGTGTAAGCATTCTGGTCAGCAAAACCCCCAAAAGAACACCTGTCTCTCTCTCTCTCTCTCTCTCTCTCTCTCTCTCTCTCTCTCTCTGTCTCTCTCTCTCTCTCTCTCTCTCTCTCTCTCTCTCTCTCCTCTCTCTCTCTGTCTCTCTCTCTCTCTGTCTCTCTCTCTCTCTCGTCTCTCACTCCTCTCTCTCTCTCGTCTCTCACTCTTCTCTCTCTCTCTCTAGTCTCTCTCGTCTCTCTCCTCTCTCTCTCTCTCTCTCTCTCTCTCCTCTCTCTCTCTGTCTCTCTCTCTCTCTGTCTCTCTCTCTCTCTCGTCTCTCACTCCTCTCTCTCTCTCGTCTCTCACTCTTCTCTCTCTCTCTCTCGTCTCTCTCGTCTCTCACTCCTCTCTCTCTCTCTCTCTCTCCTCTCTCTCCTCTCTCTCTCTCTCTCTCGTCTCTCACTCTTCTCTCTCTCTCTCGTCTCTCACTCCTCTCTCTCTCTCGTCTCTCACTCTTCTCTCTCTCTCTCTCGTCTCTCTCGTCTCTCACTCCTCTCTCTCTCTCTCTCTCACTCCTCTCTCTCTCTCTCTCTCTCTCTCTCTCTCTCTATTTCTCTCATGCACACTTGCACGTACGCGCACACACACACACACCCCCTTCAGACACTGTCACCAGAGCTCATAAATGTACACGACTTGACTATCAGCCAGTGGGGACATGGGATGTCAAAGCATAAACAAAAGGTTATGTGTTTAGCGACAGTTCCGTGTAAGTATCCTCGTTGGCGAACCATTTTTCAAAAACTTGTTCATAGTTTAAACAAAATGCACGATTCTTTTAAAACACCATCTTTTAAAAAGTTTTTTTCACCCTTAAAGTACCCTTAAAGGACGTGTGTATAAAGGACCTGCACAACCCTAACCCTAACCCTATTTTTTACTACTCTAATTCATCCATCCATCCATCCATCTTCTACCGCTTACTCCTTTTCAGGGTCACGGGGAACCTGGAGCCTATCCCAGGGAGCACTACTCTAATTCTTATTTTTCTATTCCTATTGTATATATATTTTCTAGATACTTTATTTCAATTCTATTCCTATTTAATGTGTATTCTTTCCTATTTGTTTTTTGCATAACTGAGCTGCTGTAACGAGGGAATTTCTTTAGTGTGGGATCAATAAATGTTATCTTATCTTATCTTAGGTCGTTTACTATTAATTCGGTCTCTCTAAGGGGAGTAAAACTTTCTAATTGTTGATCTGATATTATTATATTATTATCTACAGGGTTAATTATAAAACTGTCTGCTTTCAATTTAATAGTCTGAATTTTTGTCTAATATTTTAAATTTTGCCAGTGAAAACATTCATGAAATCGTCGCTGCTGTATAATGAATGTGATCGTGTGCCTGTTTCTGTTGTGGTTTTATTCCTAGTTAATTTTGTTACAGTATTAAATAAGAATCTAGGATTATTTTTGTTATGTTCAATTAGGGTGGAGTTAATGTTGTGGAACGTCAGTGAAGTAAGTTAGTTCCTGTTGTCACTTACGTTACAGCAGCTGTAAACACTCGTTCCCTCAGCAGCCCTCTCTTTATTATTATTCTCTCTCGCTAAACGTAAACTCCTATGTCCTGAAGATGTCAGAAAACAGTCATAGCGTTACCTCTGACTGTTACAAAGCGCTGACACTGGAGACTCCTTCCATAAATGTACATAAACACATTTATCCTTTTTTTAAAAAATCTTCACCACATCAACGATTAATAATGATTCATTTCCAGCCTTTATCTGTTCTGTGTCTTTCCACTCAAGAGTGCTGATTAGCTTAGACAGGAAAGACAGGCCATTTTTGTGTAAAGCTGGACTTACCCTGAAGTCATTAATCCCTTTCACTGACCACTGATGTAGAAAGAATAAAGATGAATAATTAACTCACATGCATCTGTTAACACTCCAAAAACAAAAAGATATGAGTGTAAAGTTTTATTACCAGACAAGTGACACAATTTCATCACAGCAGGTGATATTGCTAATACTCATTCACTAATATAACAAACTTTTACTGTGTTTAGTATCTGTATGCAAACCATATGCAAACACAAACCGTGTGCAAACACAAACCGTGTGCAAACACAAACCGTATGCAAACACAAACTGTGTGCAAACACAAACCGTATGCAAACACAAACCGTGTGCAAACACAAACCGTATGCAAACACAAACCGTGTGCAAACACAAAGGATGCATACAGTTCTTCACCCTTTCCCCTGCTCGGCCACTCAGATCACAACCTGGTCCATCTGCTGCCTGTTTACATACCTTTGCTGAAGAAACAACCACTAAGAACAAGGTATGTGTTACGTTCCTTGTCCGATAACAGTCACAGAACCAGAATGTGGACCCTGCTCTGGCTGATTTCCTCTCGTCCGAGCTTGAGAAGAAGTCACACCGACACCATTGTTCAGTGAAAGCTTCTTAGTTTAATGATACAGAAAACATTGTGTATACACACAGCAATTTTGATAAAGAATGATGAATGCCAATTGGAACAGGTCGCAGATAAAATCAAAACATCTATTACGTAGGTTCACGTGATATAAGAACTAAAGACGTCTATTCTACCAGATAATAAGAGAAGAACTGAGAGAGAGAGAGAGAGAGAGAGAGAGAGAGAGGGCAAAACAATTAGGTTTCGAGAACTTCAGAATTGAGAGACAGAGATCATGCCTGAATCATGCCTGTGAGAAAATGGTCTGAGGCGATTAGTGATGCACTAAGAGACTGTTTAGAGACCACGGACTGGGAAATGCTCTGTAGGTCACAGGGGGACGACACTGACCGTCTCATTCACTGTGTAACGGACTATATTAATTTCTGTGTGGAGAACACCGGGCCTAAGAGGAAGTTTCAGTGTTTTTCCAACAATAAACCCTGGATGACTCCTGAGCACAAAGCCCTGCTGAATGAAAAAAAGAGACAGTTTAGATTGGGGGACAAAGAAGAGTTGAGGAGTGTTCAAAACCAGCTCAGAGGGGAGATAACGAAAGGAAAAGACAGTTGCAGGAAAACGTTGCTGGTGCGCCTTCAACAGTACAACATGAGGGAGGTCTGAAGGGGACTGAAAACAATCTCCTGTCACAACAAGGAGAGAGAGAGGGGCCCTGTATCCGGTGACTGAGACAGGGCAAATGAATTAAATCTGTTTTTCAGTAGATTTGATTTGGCCCCATCTCCTCCCTGCTCCAACCAGACCTCAGACCTGTGGGCGACTCAATCTTTCCCTCTCAGGCTATTGTGCACCCCCTCCTCCCCACTCTGGGCTTCAGAGACATCAGCGTTACCCAATTCACACCTCTCCCTGTATAAAAAAGGTCAACGTCATCTCCACCTGCTGAGGAGACTGAGGTCTTTTGGTGTGTGCAGGACCTTGCTAAAATCTTTCTATGACACTGTGGTAGCGTCTGTTATCTTCTATGCAGTAGTAACCTGGGGAGTCGGGAGCACAGAGGGGACAAGAAACATCTTAACAAATTGGTTGAGGGCTAGCTCTGTCCTGGTCTGCCCTCTGGACAGCATAGAGATGGTGGGGGAGAGGAGGATATTAGCAAAGCTGGCGTCAATCATGGGCAATCCCTCTCACCACCTGTATGAGACATTGGGGTCCTTGAGCAGCTCCTTCAGCAGCAGACTGCTGCACCCTCAGTGTAAGAAGGAGCGCTACGGCAGGTCCTTCATCCCTACAGCAGTCAGATCCTTTAATGTAAAAACAACATAATGTAGTACTGCTAGTTGTTTTTACATCATCAGTCAACACGTTCATAATATTCCGCACTATGTATAGTTATCTATTAATTACTCTTTGTCGCTCACCCTCTACTGTGACCTGTGCAATATTCCAGTTGTGACTTATCTGTATATATCCTTATTCATCTGTATATAAAATGAGGTGTTCATAGTGTACATATGACTATTATTATTACTCTTATTCCTATTTTTCTATTTGATTTGCCTTTCTTTCTTTACTTTACTTTTCTTTTCTCTAGCTCACTTATGTTTTCTTCTTGAAAAGCATCATGTCTGTCCATGATTAACTATTCTAGGTTTTTGGCCGTTTTTCTTTAGCCAAGATCCCATTCCCACCAATGTTAATCACCCTAATACAGGTGTAATATTAAATTAAATGGACTGCAATTCACACACATTCATTCTAATCAAGCACACCTGCATCAACCACAGTATAAAGAGACTGTTTCAACACAATGGCTTTTTGAAGTGTTGAGTGTTCTCACCGTACCAAGCATTTGTACCCTGTTCCTCATTTTGTTTCATGTTCATTGATCTTGTTTCTTGTTTCTCGTTCTTGTTTCTTGCCATACCCAGTTTATGCCTGTTTGCAGATCGCCTGACCCATTGCCTGTTTTTTGACCACGCTATTGTTTCATCATTTGGATTTGTCTGCCTGCCTCTCTTTATTAAAAGCTCTTATCTGCACTTGCATCCGTCCTAACCTTCATTACATGGATTTCATGACAGCAGCAAAAATAACAACAAAAAACATGATGGCATCTTTAGACTGTGTGTAGACTACGGTTCCGCGATGCCACGGAACACGTTAGCGTATTTCAAAAACGTATTCCATATAAATTGTTGATGTATTAAATCTTTATGTAGCTTATTCCTTATTTGAAATAAGCTGTATGAATTTTAAAGCCGAATGTGTGTATTTCACATTTCACTCTCTATAATTATTTAGAATGAAATGGTTCAGTATATATATATATATATATACAGTATCTCACAAAAGTGAGTACACCCCCACATTTTTGTAAATATCTGATTATATCTTTTCATGTGACAACACTGAAGAAATGACACTTTGCTACAATGTAAAGTAGTGAGTGTACAGCTTGTGTAACAGTGTAAATTTGCTGTTCCCTCAAAATAACTCAACACCCAGCCATTAATGTCTAAACCGCTGGCAACAAAAGTGAGTACACCCCTAAGTGAAAATGTCCAAATTGGGCCCAAAATGTCAATATTTTGTGTGGCCACCATTATTTTCCAGCACTGCCTTAACCCTTTTGGGCATTGAGTTCACCAGAGCTTCACAGGTTGCCCCTGGAGTCCTCTTCCACTCCTCCATGACGACATCAGAGAGAGCTGCCTAAAATAAACTCCTTAAAGATCTAAACCTATTACACCTATTAGCTTACAAATCATGCAAGGTATCAATCAGGAGAGGGGTACAAAAGAACTTCCAAAACATTAGATGTATCATGGAACACTGTGAAGGCCATCATCAGCAAGTGGTGAAAACGGAGCACTATAGTGACATCACCAAGAACAGGACGTCCCTCCAAAATTTACAAAAGGACAAGACAAAAACATACCAGGGAGGCTGCCAAGAGACCATTAAATGAGCTACAGGAACATCTGACAAGAAGTGATTACTTTCTGCATGTGACAACAATCTCTCATATTCTTCACACGTCTTGGTTATGGGGTAGGGCAGCTAGACTGAATCCCTTTCTCACAAAAAACATCCAAGCCCAACTAAATCACCCCAAACCATGTGGCAAAATATGTTCTGTTCTGATGAGAGCAATTCCAAAAGCTATAATAGTTCGAAAATTACAAAAGTTTTGTTTGGTGAAAAAAAACCATATCACCAAAAGAACACCATCTCCACGGTGAAGCACGGTGGTGGCAGCATCACGCTTTAGAGCTGCTTTTCTTCATCCAGAACTGGGGCTTTTATCAAGTGGAGGGAATCATGATTATCTACAAACATCAGAGGATTTTAGTGCAGAACCTTCAGGTGTCTGCTAGTGAACTGAAGATGGAAAGGAATTTCACCTTTCAGCAGGAATATGACCCAAGACCCAAGCCACAACAAAACAGTGTACTTGTTGCTTATTTTGCTAGCACATAATTCACACAATAAAATATTTAACTGAATCAGATAACTAGTTCTGGAGACCTAACCTAACATCTAACCTGGCTAACACTGAACTGAACACATTCCCAGGATAACGTGCTGGTCTGATTGCTGTTGGTTGTTAATGTGACTCTGGCAACTTCTTTATATGGAAATATTTAAATCGTCTCCTTCACTAACACTACTGCGCTAAATCAATTCCATTTCTTATTTCGTGAAGAACGACACATCGTGTTTTTTATACGTTTACAGCTACATTTAATGTTGTTGCGTGTCGGTGGAACCTCTGTCCTGATGTCAGAAACGTTAAAGTTATAGCTTTACCACTGACACTGGAGACTCCTTCCATACAGAAAACTTCACCGTATCAGCGATTGCACACTTTTAACAAAATCTGTTTATATGAAGCGTCCGCTGTACACGTCCCTGTGAACGAGCCGTTACTATAGAAACCATAACGTATCAGGACGAGCGCTTTAATATAAACCTGTGCTACTGTCAGAGCTGCTGTTATAGAGAACTAATCACCTTCTGACCAATCAGAATCCAGAACTCAGCAGCAGTGTGGTGTAATGTTAAACATTAACAGCACTTCCCTGAAGCTGAGTTATATTTCTAAATAGTGATAAAGGGAGGGATATAAAACCTTTATAAGCATTTACATATTCTTAGCTAATAGGTTTGACTAATAATTAACTCATTATACCGAGGATTATCACCGAATTAGCATTTAGCTCATTGTAGAGACTGGAGAAATTATTATAAATTGCATTTTCAGTTGAATTTGGGGAATCCACTTGAAGCATTCGTTGTGTTGAACTTTTTCAACTGCTTTTGTTTGATGTGTTCATTGCAAACAGCTGAAAGTCTGTAAATTGTGCTGTCAAAAACAAACAAAGAAACAAACAAACGCGTTGCTCTGTTCCTTCAGCCCCGGTCCTGCAGGCATTATACAGTATTTATTCCACTGTATGCATCTTTTTGAATTGCGTGACAGCTATATTTGATCTGATTTATTCATCGAGACGGATCCAGAATCCAGACAGTCGTTTATCACCTGGCTACAGTGACTTTATTCTCCTTAACTCAAAATACTCAAAATGTTGAATGTGTTGTTTGTTAAATAAGACTAATGCTTCTTTCTGGCAAATAAATGAGTATTTATTTATTATTATAACTCAGATGAAGATCACATTAGGTTAATAATCCTTTATAAAACTTTTCCCCACGGCTGCAGTAAACGTAAATATTCCATAACCTAAGACAGTATAATAACCATAACATAAGACGGTATAATAATACAAAGTTATACAGTCCGAGGGGGCAGTTACCCGACAACGTACAGCGAGGAAACAAAAGGAAATCAGGACAAGTGAAATTCTTCATGCTGTATATTACCATTTAAAGATTCCAGCTCTTCATATTATTTCAGTGATGCACAAACCTGAACAACCGGTGCTGCTCAGAAGAAACTCTCTCAGCATATCAAAATGTACAATAAATAAAGTGTTACAGATTAACTTCTTTCTTTGAGCAGTTCAAATCTTTCCGATGTATTTCATCCCACAGAAGGAAAATCTGATGAGGTAAGAATTTGTGGCCGAGGATAATCTAATAGCAGGGATCATAAATGTCCAGTTTGTCAGAAGGAATAATGAGGCCGTCGGCCCAGACTCCACGGTGGTTCATGGGTCGGAGTCCGGCTCGTTGCAGACACATGCCCATGTAAACGTCGTCAATGGGCATCAGGGTGATGGACTGGGACATTTGGAGAATGGTCCTGGCAGTGAAGCGGGAGTACAGGTAGCCGCCTCCGCTGCAGTACGGAGCGTACACGTTGGCTTTCTCGATCAGTTCCGGGATGAAATATTTACTGTTTCTGTTCCGAACAGGTGGGCTGGTCAGGACCAGCTGGCCGATGTACAGGTGTTTGCTTCCGTTGTTATCTCTCTGCCCTTTGAGGAACTCCACCATGTTGTCCGTGTTGGCGAAAACGTCGTCGTCTCCGTTAAAGAGGAAATCCGCAGTGGGACACCAGTTCTGCATCCAGTCCAGGAACAGGACCTGCTTGAGCGTGAGGTTGTAGAAGGAATCCGTGAAGTCCCACTGCAGGATGTCCTGGTACCTCGTGTTCTCCAGCTTCAGGAGTTTGTTTAACCTCTGCTTCTTGAAGCCTGTCCCGGTGGTGCCGGTCAGGAACACGGTGCGGATCCACATCCCGTTCTGTAGCCTCTCCGCCGCCCACGTTTTGCGCAAGACCGAACGCCGTTCGTAGTTCTCCGGTGAACTTTTGATGGTCAGCAGTAAAAAGGGTTCTCCTGACCTCTTTGGAATGGTGCACTTGTTAGGAACGGTGAGCAACATCGGGAAATACCTGCAGTGGCGGTAATACAGGAAGTCCTGCATACGAGTTGGAAAGGTAGAAAATTCCTTAATGTTAGCGAATGACAAGTTTTGTTCACACCTAGGAGTCGCCATCACCAGAGGCTGTGCCTGACTAACCATCTTCTGTGATGTGATTTTGTTATATTTTTCTGGCGTGGTGATATACAGGATCAGGAGCAAACACAGAGAGATCATAATGAGCAGAGCCATGGAGTCCAGAGCTCGTCTCCTGCCCCGGGTTCCTTAAAACAACACAAGCAACAATTACAAACGTGAATCAATCGAGCTGTTGTTGGAAAAATCAGTCGAGATTCCTGAATACATTAACAATCAGTGTTCAAATTTAACACTGATCACTACAGAGATGTGTGACATTCATTGCTATGCTAAATGCCATGAAATTATCCTAGCCACATTGCTAACATGCTGTGTTGGGCGTTAGCATCTGGCATGTGTTAGATTTAGCTAATATGCTCATGTGCCCTTAGGGGATGTTTATTAAACTTTTATCACTGTATTTTAATTTTAATTGCAGAGGAAAGAATTATAAAGCTTGCTAACGTTATGGTTTATATTATAGCTTGTCTCATCACTCAAACATGATGGGTATTTATTTTTTACGATAAACGCAGAGTCCGTTCATGAGCAGGCGCGTGTTCTGAGTTATGATGTCAAATTAATGCATTAATTAAATGTGGGAAATAAAAGATCATAGATTCCTTGAGACTTTTGTAGGAATCATTTATCAGACTTCTTCATAATGAGAAGCTCCCACATCGGCTCCACATGATAAACAGAAACAGTTGGCAGTGTGAGTATTTAAATAACCTTTTTTGTTTTTAGTCGCAGGAACTTGAAAAAAAGTAAAAAATCAGAAGAATTTGTCTACTTACTGTACAGCCAGCTGACGTTCTCCATGTTCACCTGAGGACACCTGAGAGAGACAGAAAAAAAACAATCTTGATCTTCTTCATCTTTACTTGGTAACACGACTACAGAGGAAATGCATAAACAGTTTAAAACAACAACAACAACAACAACAAAATTGAGATTTACCGGATATTTTCGAAGTGCTTAAACACTGCTGAAAAGTATGTGCTGAATTGAAGTAGCTGGTCCATTTTGTCGTAGTAAGTCCTGAGAGTGTGTGTGAGTGTGTGTGAGAGAGAGACTGAGCAGTGAGACCAGCTCATAGCAAGCTTTAACTGGTAATCAGTATTTCCAATATTGTAATTGGGTGGGCGTGGCTAGATATTGTGATGAATGCTGGGGGTTTCTCTTTGTTTGGCATTGGCCCCGCCTATCTGAACCATTCCACAGCATGTTCTCTTCCCATTGACTGAAGGCAGGAATGATAAACTCACCTGGAGTGGAGGATAATGGAGAGATAAGAGGTGAGAGGAGAAATAAAATGTGGTGTGATGTACCCTCTGTTCTCCATACATCTGGTTAAACCTCTTTAAAATTATATATAGAGAGAGAGGTTTATTACAACATGAAAAATGTTAATTACAATTTAACGAAATGATCTTCCCATCTCTTTCTTAATTCTTTACCAGTTCACTCCCTACTGCACGTGTGTGTGTGTGTGTGTGTGTGTGTGTTTCTGTGTGTGTGTGTGTGTGTGTGTGTGTGTGTGTGTGTTTGTTTGTTTGAAAGAAAGAGACAATGACGGTAGTTTATGAAAACTGGAAAATGTTGTCTCAAAGTTTTAATGCGGTCAAAGCAAGACAGGTGATTAATATAAACTAATTAATAAACAGTCAATAAAGATAAACAGAAATGAATATGCATGAATGAATAAATAGAAATAAACCACCAGGCTTTAACAAATGTGTTTTTATTTTTCACGCACGATTTTTCATGTTAATCTTAACACGTGATTTTCTCACGTGAATAATCCTTTTTCACATATGATCACAAATGGTTTACATACACACAATCACGTGTGAAACGTGTGCGATTTTCACCATGACAACCCAACAACTCATGCAGTTTTTCACTCAGGTCTCCTTTAGTGAACAGTGGACTAGTTCAACAAACAGACTTCATATAAAAACCATAATGAACTTTCTTTTACTTTCACACTATCTGTCGTTACTGAGATGAGGACGGGTTCCCTTCTGAGTCCGGTTCCTCTCAAAGTTTCTTCCTCAAATCATCTCAGGGAGTTTTTCTTCACCACCGTCACCACCGTCTCGCTCAATAGGGATAAATTCACACACTTAAAATCTCTGTCCTGTGTTTATATGTTTCTGTAAAGCTGCTTTGAGACAATGTCCACTGTTAAAAGCATTATACAAATAAAACTGAATTGAAATCATCATTCTTAGGACCATATCACTTTTTGTTATTAATTTCTTCCAGAATTTGAAGGTCTACTATAGGCATTGGAAATAACCACAGAGGTATTGTAGAAACTGCCGTTGTAGGACTTACACCTATTCTTGTCAGTCCTATATCCTCAGCCTCTTTTCATACAGTCCATCCAAAACTTCTATTATTTGATTTATGTTCCCAACAATCCATCAATGTGTTTTTGGCTGGATGGGTTTCAGTGTGTCCTTTTAAAGAGTTCCAAAATGACAGCGTCAGTTAAGTCTGCGAATTTCCATTGGTGTCTCTCCCATTTTGATTACCTCTATTTGTTCCACTTCTAATCCTATTTTACAACAAATGGGGAAGTGGTCATTATATATAGTACTGTGCTGCAACACTTCCCATCTACATTTCTTTGCCAAGTCTTCTGATACCAGAGTTAAATCTGTTGCAGAATAGTGACCACAGCCTACATCAATCCCTGTTGCTTTACCATCACTCAGGCACACTAACTTGCTCCACTCCAGCATATCTTCTATAATATTCGCATTATGATCATTTTTTGCACTACCCCATATTGTGCTGTGGGCATTAAAGTCTCCACACCACAGGTATCTGACTACATGTTCCTTGAATTGTCTCAAGTGTTTCTCTTCTCAACCTGTTACATGGATTGTAATACTTATTTTTAATTATTCTTATATTTTGTGTTCCAGTCCAGACTTCTATTACAACTGATTCGTGCAATTTATTCACTGCTATTACCCTAAACCCTATTCCTACACATAATACTCCTGAGCAGTGATCCTGATCTCTTCTGCTCTCCGGACCTGCCTGATCCATCCTGATGCTCTACTTCTGGTTGGAGTTCTCATCAGTTGGAAGTCACATGCTGCTGCTGAGGATGTCCCACATGGTGCAGACTAAAGATCACTGAGATTACTGAGGATGGTTCCACTTAAACACCATAAAGATGGCTTTGGACCTCAGTTCATATGAACAGTTATGCTATGATAGCTTTAGCACTACAACCACTCGAGTCTCCATCAGTGAACAGTGGAGAAGTTCAACAAAACAGACTTCCTGTAGAAACTGTAATGAATTTCCTGCTTACACAACTGCACTATTTGATCATGCAGAATTAGCACATTATTGGAAGGGGTGTATTTATTTATAGTCGTACTATACGGTGTCACCCAGATGAGGACGGGTTCAGTTCTGAGTCTGGTTCCTCTCAAGGTTTCTTCCTCATATCGTCTCAGGGAGTTTTCCCTCACCACCGTCGCCTCTGGCGGCTCATTAGAGATAAATTCATACATTTAACATCTATATCCTGAATTTATATATTTCTGTAAAGCTGCTCTGGGACAATGTCCACTGTTAAACACTCTACACAAATAAAACTAAATTTAATTGATTTTAATCTGCCTTCCTTCCTGCCTTTGTTCCATTCTGAGTCCAGTTCCAGCCTTGCAGGGTCGGGATCAGGCACAGGCCTATTGTGTTTAACATGACGATTTACTGGAATCAGGGGAATTGCCAAACAGAGCAGAATTCCAAGGCTTTAGGACAGAAATTGGCTGATATAGAGCCCCAGGCTGGGCAGAGGAAGCCCCTGATTGGCCAGAACTTGGTCTTTTAATATAAATTACTACTGTATATTAAGTAAATAAGTTAAAATCAGCTACCACCCAATACTGAGCTTTAGATATCCGACTGTATTCAACATTAGAATTATGTAGTGACAGAAAACCTTTCACTGAAAATTTTTCATCTTCTTCGGCCTGCACTGGCCCTGCTAGCTCAATAACTTTTAATACTTATAACATTTATTACCCAATCTGACTTATACTTTAGAGAAATAACTTTAACAAAATGCTTGGAGTCTGGATACAGTTAAGGCAGGTTTATTCAGCAAGTTACCAAACAAACCAGAAATACTGGACCAGGGATACGTGCTTGACCCGAGGGTGGCAAGTATCAAAGTACAATCATTTACAGTTGTCTTATATACAATTAAAGCATCCATGTACCTTTAGGGAGTGCCCTCTTATCTCAGCTTGCACCTTTTCCCTGTATTGGCTCAAGTTTTTTCTAGTATAACTTTTGCCTGCATCTGCTCTCGGCCATCATTAGACAACATGTTTTCTTTATTATTTATTACTTTTGGGAGGCTTCTTCCTTATCTCCTTCCAGCCTAAAGACCCCCCCCCCTTTTCCCCCTGCATCTCTGCCTATCTCGCTGAGCCATGGGTAAGTACAAACTGTTCCTTATCTATCCTCCTTGTTGCTCTCTGCCCAGCCCTATGTATGTTTTATGTGTATTTAAGTATTTTTATATCCCTAATTTCTAGACCTACGATCTAATCCCATCAACCCTGGTCCTTCTGAACGAAACCCTGGATCATCCTTTAAGAGGAAGACGGAAACAGTTCCTACACAGACCCAATTCACCGGGCCCCTTCTCAAACGGCGTAAAGAGGATTCTGGCACTCAAACATGTTTAACCATACTGCCTCTCAGGAAACAGAGAACAGAGGCATCCACACAGACACGCATCACTGTTCCCCCCCAAAGAGAGGAATTAACACATCCACTCAAACATCTGTTTCGGTGCCATTCATAAAGAAAAGATATTCAGATGCGGCTGTCCAAACGTACTACAGAATGTCATGTGGCACACAAACTCCCCCGATTTCTACTGCTTCCCAAGCCACTCAAATCCCCTGGGCCGTGCACAGAAAGACCATGCATCCCCCAAGATCTTATGTAAAACCCATGATTGTTAAAAAAAATCATTCTTTTATGCGTTTTGCTGGCTCAAATTTAGCCTATTACCCAAAAACACTTAAAATTCAACATAGAAGCCAATACTCACATCTACCTCTGAGCCCAGTTGGAGAAAAAAAGACACCAGCCATGAGTGAAAAGAAGCAAGGGTCCAGCTTTATTGTTCCGTTCCACCACACGAGATCCACACCGATGAGAATTCTCAGAAGTGATCTGATACCCTGAGCTTAAGCTCCAGTATTTATACTGTATTTACACAGTAAATAACCCATATTTTTCAAGAAGACTATGATATCACTAACAATAGGGTTAAAAAAGAGCTCATCTACCTTACTCTTATGTTCAAAAAAAAGGCTATTCCACTTACCAATAGCTCAAAAAACAGGGCTTTTCAACTTACACATAGAATCAAAACCAAGGGATTTCGAATAACCCATAGAATCAAAAGTGGAGAGACAAAACAATCTAGAGTGACCTTGGTCTTACTATTATCTCGCGGGGGGGGGGGGGGCAGCTTGACTCAGCTGCCCTTATAAATGGCTCCTCATGGTTTTCTCTTAAAATTACGGCCTTCCTTACGAGAAAAGAATCTTCGCCATCTGACTTACGAGTAAGTTACATTTTTCTGTATTTCTAGTTTATAATTTATTTTCATATTTGCTCTATATCTCTATTTTATATATAGTTATACTGCTTGAAAAACGGTTTACTGTACTTCCTACTTCATAATATCATTATATTACCCTTCTACTGTCCTACATATCCTACTATTCTGTTTTTTATAAAGAGTATATATACCTAACATCTCTGCAGGATTTATAGACAAGGCACTGAATGAAACGAGCAATATAGACAAAAAAGAAACACTCTGTGTCGACTACTTTTTATCTCCCATAGAACTATCCACAGCCCAAAGGCTGCTGAAAGAGCAAGCTGACTACAGTTGAGCTATTGAGATGATAAGGCTGTATGTGTGAATGACAAACCAAACCATGTATTCTATAATCTGGGCTAAGACCTCCTTTTAGGCCTACAGAAAACTATTCCTTTTTTATCTCTCTGCTCACACATCATAAAAGAGAAACCCTTTATTATAACTTAATTTATGGAATATAAATGAAAGGTCCAAATGGACCTCCACATTTTGAGCGTCTGACTCACTCATTTCTCAACAATGGCTTCTGGGGCCTGAAAATGCACACTTTTTTCCCACCTTCAGTCTTCCTTTTCCCCTGGATCACACAATCTGGGAATATGTTGTTATATATTACAGGTCTAGAAGTTCTTATCTACACAATACGCAGTCTGGAAGATGTCTAAAATATTTACAATGTTCTTGACTGCTCCCCAATTTTTAAAACATTCATACAGTAGTTACTGATACCAAAGTAATTATAATACAAACAGTCCCACCCGACTCACACAAAGTCTGTACCAGATTCAAAACATTCAATGAAAAAGCAGAAATATCGCACAACGTTTTGTGTTACCCATCTCACTCTGAAGAGCACACACATAGTTTTTTTTTTTTTTTTTTTTTTTTTTCCTTTCACACAGAAGCAGGCCTGCACAGAAAAGAACACACACTCACTCACACTTATCTCCAAAACTAATTTTTGGAGTTTATCATACACGCATGCAAGCTCTCACACCAATATTATATTCACACACTGTTAGACCTATTTATATTATCACACACACATTTGTTAATACACATTCATACACCGGGCACGCTTCTCTTGACGGGTCCTTTCCCTGAGTTGCGTGACCCGGACCTGGGCCCAGGATTTATACCCCTCTCTATCCAGACTTGGACTCAATCCAGCGGTATTAGGGGTCCCCAACAAAGCAGCCGCCACCTCAAGTGGCCGGTATCTGGGGTTTGAGGCCTCATATCCACCTGCTTCCTATCCAGCCCTGGACTTTTTTAACCAGCGGTATTGCAGGACTTTCACTCACACAACACATATACAATTTCATTAAACAACCTTATACACCTTATACATAACCCTTTTACAATCACATATCGGTTCACACTTCTCTTACCTTTTCTCACTCACTCAAGGTTCTTTTGGAGACCAACTTAGTCTTTCTTCCCACCCCGGGGCTTCCCAATCGTAACAACAGACCACTAAGACAGAGCTTTGAAATAACAGGCGTCTGCAATGCCTTTTCCTACACGGCCTATCTGTTGCCTTAGAGAGTGAAGTCCCATGGGAGAGATTACAGACATATAGATCTTAGCCCAGTCCCTTCATGGTCGCCAAATGCTGGCTCAAATTTAGCCTATTACCCAAAAACACTTAAAATTCAACATAGAAGCCAATACTCACATCTACCTCTGAGCCCAGTTGGAGATAGAAAAAAAGACACCAGCCGTGAGTGAAAAGAAGCAAGGGTCCAGCTTTATTGTTCCGTTCCACCACATGAGATCCACACCGATGAGAATTCTCAGAAGTGATCTGATACCCTGAGCTTAAGCTCCAGTATTTATACTGTATTTACACAGTAAATAACCCATATTTTTCAAGAAGACTATGATATTACTAACAATAGGGTTAAAAAAGTCCATCGTGCCAGTCCATCGCAGGGCTAAGAAAACATATCATTTTAGTTAACTTTTTCCTTATGACTATAATCAAACACATTATTGAAAACAATTAACTATAATTAATCACATTACTGAGTATACAGTATCTCACAAAAGTGAGTACACCCCTCACATTTTTGTAAATATTTGATGATATCTTTTCATGTGACAACACTGAAGAAATGACACTTTGCTACAATGTAAAGTAGTGAGTGTACAGCTTGTGTAACAGTGTAAATTTACTGTCCCCTCAAAATAACTCAACACACAGACATTAATGTCTAAACCGCTGGCAACAAAAGTGAGTACAAAAGTGACAAAAGTGAATTTGGCAAGGTGTTTAAGATGTTCTCTCACTTTAGGAAATACCACGTATAAGTGGCCCAGATCTGGACCACTCATGTCCACTCATCCTTAGCAGATACCCACTTCATCAGTCAGGATGTCTACCCCTTCGTTTTCTGTGTCCATTTTCAGCTGATTTATTTAGAGTGAGAGACAGAGGTATACAGAACATAGACATACAATCCGTAATACTTATAATAATAATTTCTTTTTTACTTTTTATTCATATGCACATATTATTATTTATTTTTTTTTACTGTACATGTACTTATTTATTTCTATTATTAGTCCTTTTTCTACTATTTGTACTATTTACCAAACACTACGTACAATTTTCCTCCGTGATTTGTAGGTTTTACTTATCACATGGGTACACTTTCCTAGCGTTTCGGTTTTCCTTGCGATTTTACTGTTACATCAACTGTTAATCTAATTGTTACTACTGCTGTAGCTATTATTAATAGAGTTGCTAAGGTTACGAGTACCTTATTCATTGCTGAACTTTATCTTTGGTTCTATGTTAATTTGCTTTTTATACTCCCTGTTTATTTGCTCTCAGCATTGCTTCTATCCCCAGCCCCCCTTAGCATTGTTCTTGCTCTGGTCCTAGTGGATGGCCCTCCTCTCATCTCTTCCTGTTCAGCAGTTAATTCACCTCTTGACCTGGGTCGCTCCTTGAGCGGTTTCTTTACCAACTCCTGTGCTGCGGTCCTTTCTGTTGGACCTCTTACCACTGTAGGTCCTTCTTCTGTCTGGAGGTCCTCTTCCAGCTCTGTTAGTTTCTTCTGAAGTGTCTGGGTCTCGTGCTCATGTGCAGTGATTGAGATGATACCATCCATTTTTACCTGTTACCTTTACTGCTGTGGGGGTGGCCAATATTACCTGATATGGCCCTGCTCTTCTCACCTCGTTCCACTTCCTTTTGAAGGCCTTTATGTACACCCAATCTCCTGGTCCTACCTACTGGAGATCGTTGTTAGGTTCGATAGTCTTTGCTTCTGTGCCCCCTTTGACCTGTTGGGACAAAGCTCTGTGTATTTGGGTTAAATGGGTTACATATCTTGCAAGTTCTCCTTCCAGTTGTTCAAGTGAAGGCCCCTTGTAGGGTCCTCTCAGGTATGGCACTGGCATCGGTCGACCTGTCAGCATCTCATGTGGGTTTAGGTGTGTGATGCGGTTAGTTTGCATATGCATGCTCATTAAGGCCAATGGCAATGCTTGTACTCAAGTCAATTTAGTATCTGCACAGATTTTAGCCAATTTTGCTTTCAGTGTCCCGTTAGCTCTTTCCACCATTCCCTGTGACTGCGGGTGGTACACACATCCAAACCTATGCTTTATCCGTCATGCCTGCGACACTTTCTGTGCTACTTTATTCACAAAATGTGCACCGTTGTCTGAACTATGTTCATCTGGAATTCCAAACTGAGGTATGACTTCTCTACACAGAAACTTTACTACTTAATCTGCATCAGCATGTACTGCAGGGTGCACTTCCACCCATCTACTGAACCTATCCACTACCACCAAGATGTACCTTCTTCTTTCCCTTCTTTCTGTCATATCCACAAAATCAATTATCAGGTGTCTAAATGGTCCGTCTGGCTGCGGAATGTGTCCTATCGGAGCGGTCAAACTTATGTTGTGCACATATTTCACAACTTGCCAACGTGTGATCAATCATAGGGTTCAAAAATGGAATCCACCAGTTTCTTTTGAGCCTTTTTACCACTTCCCCCCTTGCACAGTGGTCTAAACCATGCACAGTCCTAATTAAAATGGGAAGTAAGGACAGCGGAGCCACAAAATGCCCCCCTGGCCCACACCAGAGTCCGGATTTACTATGCTTCCCTGCTCCCATTTCTTCCCAACGCATGATTTCATGGAGTGAGGCAGCATTTTGCGTTTCTGTGCTAACCGCCTAGGATGCTTCATGGCAGAAACTATTAGTTTAGCATGTTAAATGGGCGTACAATCATTTTTTCTAACACCTCTTTTCTTCCAAACTGCTCCAAACAGGTGAAACACTTCATGGGCATGAGCAGAGTCAATATACATATTAATAATTCTACCCTTAACCAATTAGCACTTAATAGTGATAGCTTTTAATTCAGCCAACTAGACAGAGCAGAGGTGCTCATAATGTTTTTGTGAAATTTCAAATACAAAATTTTCCAGATGGAAAATCTGAAAAGTTCAAACGTAGGCTTGAAGAAATATGAATTTCGACTAGGCAATCGTGTGTGCTCTCAGTGGCTAGCTCAAAAAAACTAATTTAGGCAGTGGAGCCCTACAATAGGTGTGTTAGGCACATTAGTAGGTTTGAGAGTTAAATTTTACATGGCACAACAAATAACCTCATGACCTGGTTTATGTTAAGCTGTCATGTGTTACATGTGTCTGTAAGTCAAAATGACAGTGACCTGCTGTGCTACAGCCGCTACAGCAGCTACAGCCATGGCACGAACACACTAAAAAGGTTTGTGAAACCAACTCTAATTAATTTTTTTTTATTATTATTATTTTCTTTTAAATAAATAAGCTAAAGGCCTGGAAGCACCCCCCCCCCACTCCTGAGCCAAGACCCCCACTGCAGCCTCAACCTCTTCCTTTGGTGTCTGCTCCGGATTTCAGCGCTTCTAGCAGATTGTCCATCACGCCAGTCTCATCTTTCTCTGCGTTGACCTCCAGCTACCTCTTCCTCCTCTGCTGTCGTTTCTGCTGTACAGCATTCTCTTCGGCAGCCTTTGCTCTCTTTTGAATATTTGTTGCATAAGTGAAAGTCTTTGTTGTAGGTAGACAGCCACAGTACAGATTCAGGGCATAAGGTAGCTTTCAGAAGGTAGCTTTCATGCCATAAATCCATTCAATCTCAGGTTTTTCTTAGGACTCCCAGCTCTCAGGATTTTTATCAGGAACAGCTTAGAGTTTGTTGTGTGGTACGGGGCAGAGAATGACCCCAATGATCTCCTTTTGGCCTTGGAAGCGTGAGAAATTCGAGAGAAATTTGAATTTTATAGTCACTGCAAGGAAGAGCAACAGTAAAGCTAGAGCCGACAAACTATCGTTAGCTAACGTTATCATTAGCTCCTAATTAAGTGTCTGGCAAACTAACGTTAGCTAGCGTTTGTTTCTTCTACTTTCATACGGTTTCTGATTACTGGTCTATAAGTGAACTAAATGGAAATCTCGTTGAGTTTGCAAAGTTTGCGCATGTCAAGTATGTGACGTTACATCAGTTATGTTAACAGTCTTTTGAAGAAGAGAGCAGCTAAAATTAGCTAGCTAATTTTAATCCTGATATGAGAACTGGGCACATCAAACTTAAATTCAGATTATCAGACATGTGTGGGTAGGTAATTTGAAGTTAGGAAAGTAAATTTGAAGGACTCATTCACAAAGAGGTTTTTCATGCATTCTAAAGGCACTTTCACATAGGAAGCCACACCGCTAGCATTCAGTTCATTTTCAACGGGAAGCGGGCAGGTCGGTGGCGGTTACGGCAGGTCGGCAGTCCCGAGAGAGTTGGCGTTAGTGCACAAAGAGCACAACTGCCCGCCTCCGATATGAACAATGTTAAACTATAGAGGTGCAGGAATTACAGTCAAACCAACTGACACATGAATGCGATTGTCCTCAAATGATCAATTTTCGTCTCACTTTTCATAAGCAAGCAATAATCTACCTGACAGACAGAAAATGTGCTAAATTTGCTGACGTGTTTATTGTATGTTTTGACATGAATTCACATCGCGCAATGCACTTTTGTGTAACAATATCTTGTTTTAGAGAGGCATTAAGACTTTGGCTCCTGTTTGGACTGTGTTGGCCTGCCTTGATTAACAAATAGTTATTCTACATCCGTTTACAGGAAATGCTGTTGAAAGTGGAGAGAGGAGGAGTGCAGAAATATATTAAAGTTCCACAGACTGATGAAGTCTTTCAATTTGAGAAGTTCCTTCAGAGAAGGTTTGTAGTTTATTTATGGGAATATTTTTGCATTTAATGCTGTTATCACTGTAGTTGATCATGCAATATTACAGATTCTCTAAATAAAGAGTTTGCAAGTCCTATAGTTAGCATATGAATTACAAAAATGGTTCTGTCAGCAAACAAAAATCGTCTCCATGCCTATTTAATATTGTATTAACACAATGTACTGTACTTTTTATTCTCCTAGTAACAGATCAGTTTAGTCTGCAGCCAGACGGTTTCAGTCAGGGCCAGCTCTCAGTCACTGATGTGTCAGGAACAGAGGTGGATGGAGATGTCTTTGATGAACTTGTCAAGTCAGGTGTCTTGACCTTCAAGGTCCCTTTACCAGTAATGGGTAAGGATGTGAAGGCATGGGAAAAGGCAGGGGTTTGATGAGGTATCACAGGCAGTGTAAACTAAGAGGCATATAGTGTGTTGTCTAAAATGTCTTTTTGAGGGACCTCAAACCATTATCATTTGCTATACTATTGATCATTACGTTACGTACATCTTATTCGTATATGGAAAGTACTTAATGGAGATAATATACTTTATATTTTTTAATGTAACCAATCAGGTATTTGTTGAAATGCTTTTGTTACTGATAAATACATGTACATTTAAATTGATTTTGTTCTGTCTGTGATTTTGTAGATCTGGATGTTCAGCTGGTCTCAGATCAAGCGTCCTCCTCTGTACTGACTCCACTATCCCCAGCTTCGTCCCATTCATCAGATTCCACAATTGTCCTTGAGTCCACAAGAAAGAGGAGGAACCCAACAGGGTTAATGGACCAGAATGAAGCAATACAGGTAAGCTTTGAATAAATGCATTTAAAATCCTCAATTACGTAACTGTTTATTATTGATATTTATCTGTAGAAGTGTTTTGTAAATGTATTCTCAGCATACAGGAAAGGCATTAAAAATCCTCTTAAATTTCCATGAGCATGTCATAACAATGTAAGATGTTTTGGCACAAAGCCCCCTAAAGCCCCTTATTGATGACCTGAAAATCTTAGAAAGTGAAGGCATACAGTTTCCTTGTTTTGAACAACCGTTGTTTGGCTCAGTAATTCAAGTAACAGGAGATAATTTGGCTTTAAATGGCTTGCTGGGATTTGTGGACTCTTTCAGTGCAACTACTTTCTGTAGGCTTTGTTTAATTAGTAAGGAAGAAGTTCAATCTATATTTACTAAAGATCATTCTGGGTTAATTTTCCGTTCCAAAGAGCTTCATACTGAACATCGTAAGGCACTAAATGAAAATCCTGAACTGCAGTCAATATATGGTGTCAAAAAGTCATGTGTGCTCAATTCATTAGAGTATTTCTATTGTACTGATAACTATGCTGTTGACATCATGCATGATCTGCTAGAGACTGTGGTACAGTATGAACTTAAGCTGGTTTTTGAGTACCTTGTTAAACAGGATTATGTCTCTTTGAACACATTGTCAAATAGGATACAGAGATTTAATTCTGGTTACACAGACTGTAAAAACAAACCAAGTGGGTTATAAAATGGATGATACAAGCAAACACCTGGGTTTGAATGCCATACAGTCAAGGTCTCTTTTGCACAACACTCCACTGATATTTGGTGATGTCATTGAAAGGAATAACAATCACTGGAACTTTCTCCTGCTTTTGATACAGATTGTCCATATAGTGTTCTCCTACACCAGAGCTGATGGGATGATATGTTACTTAAAACATCTGACCTGTGATCACCATACTCTATTCAAAGAATTGTTTCCTGACAAGAGGTCGATTCCCAAGCACCACTTGATGATACAATATCCAAGATGCATAAAAAAAATTGGCCCTCTTATCCATATGTGGTGTATGCTCACACACACACACGCGCGCGCACACACACACACACACACACACACACACACACACAAAGACACACACACACACACACACAGCATTGCTTCCTGTAGGGAGTGGACGTGACTGCGGTCTAATTCTTGTTAAAACAGTTTCTTCATCGCACTTGAGCGGCTTTTATGGATCTGCTGTAATTACGCGAGTCACTGGGACTGAGAAACTACGAGCTAAAGAATAAAAGTCTGTTTAAAATCTTACATACTGTACAAGTACAGACGGAGAACTGCTCTGATGTAATAACTTACCTCAGCCAGTCATGAGTGAGGTCATATATTTAGACTTAGTTGGACTTAAGATGATGTTTACTCATTTTTTCCCGTTTTGGGAAGTGAGGCAGGCTCATCTTTACATTACTCTAATCCATATGAGCATCCACATGACCCCGGAGCTCTGGAGCGATTCCAAGAGAAATCTCAAGTTAAATGTTCTCGCACTTCTAGTCAAAGTTCTTAAAAAAAGTTTATTAACGAGCCAGGCTGTAAAAAAAATAATAATAAAAGCTGGCAAATTTTGCTAAACTGACTGAACGTATTTTTCCAAAACGTGGCTTTGTGGTTTGCACGTCTGCCTCGCAGCCCCGGGGTCGGGGGTTTGATTCCTGCAGGGGTTTCCTCTGGGTACTCCAGTTTCATTCCCCAGTCCAAAGACATTCTTTGTAGTAGATTGGCATTTCTGTAGTGTGTGAATGTGTGTGATGTAGCAGGACAAATGAGAAGAGAATTTAACCTCATCAGCCAAGAAAGAAATCCTTGCCCTGCTGTGTGATGTGTGAAGATGCTTTGCAGAGAGGAACGAGCCAAAGCTGAACCACAGCGCTGCAGAAAATGAATCACTTCTCCCCCGAGACACCTCCGAGCTGGAATTACCAACAACTTTACTACAAAATACTAATGTTGCTCATGTGTGTATTTTTCCTCCTATCCATTCTGTTGTCTTTGTGTACGTTTATGAATGCATTTTGTTTTGTTTATATTTATTAGTACGAAGTTAAAAGATACGTTGTGTATAAATGTGAAGTGGATATATGGACTGGAATTATATTAAATAACATAAACAAAAGTGTATGAATAATTATTTCCCCTCACTATATTCATAAACACTTTTTAGTGCATTGGTAATAAAATCTTGATGTTATAGCTTTTTACTGAAAAACTGACTGCAATGTTTCCAGAAATCTACACATAACAGTCCATAATACTGAAGTGTGGTGGTGGTAGCATCGTCTTTAGCATTGTCCATTTAGTTGGTTCTCTGAGTAATCTCCTCTTTACTCGGTCACTGACTTTTGGTGGACTACCTCCTCCGTGGTTGTGCCTCGTTCTTTCAATACGTTCAAAGTTTGAACTTCTTTTGCCGCTTTGCGTGCCCTTTTTGAATTTTTTTGTTGTTGTAATAGATATGTATATACTTTAAATATTAATGTTAATGAATCTGTGTATGCAGAACCCCATTCCTCTTCTCTTATTTTCTTACTATTTCTTTTCCAGGGGTTATTTTTTGTCTCTGTGTTAGTCGAAGATGGTTTTATATCATTCTCAAGCCTTTAGCAAGTAAAATTCATCCTTCTTCTGAAAACAAAGTTATTTTAATCCGATTTGCCTTTCTTTACTTTACTTTTCTTTTCTCTAGCTCACTTGTTTTCTTGTTGAAAAGCATCTCGTCTGTCCATGATTAAACATTCTAGAGTTTTGGCCGTTTTTCTTTAGCCAAGTTCCCACTCCCACCCAATGTTGCTCAACCTAATACAGGAGTAATATTAAATTCCCACTTGGCCATGTTTATGAGCCTGTAAGAGCCGTGAGGGTAGAGCCAGGTAGTTAACGTGGCTTTATCAGAGGACATAAATTCCACAGCATGCAGCTCAACCGGTTCTGGATTCTTGTATTTCCAGTCAGGCACGTCTTCTGGAAAAAGACAACGCAAAGCCTCACTTCCTCAACAATGGGACAATATCTCACAAGCACCATTATCCTTTATCAGATCTAAAGCCTGAAGCAATTCTGCTTCAGCAAATAGTTCCACCTGGATACACAAGTTTTATGTTTCCCCAAAACACCTCCTGCACAAGTCTCATCCATGTTTCTGTCTTCAGACTAATGCAATGTTCTGAATTGCACCACGACACTTCAGCACTTCAGTCTCACAAAACAAGAATAAGGATGTGTAAAAGCTTTAGTGTTAACACAAACATCACGCTTTCCTAACAGTGGAGAGGTGTAGTAGTGACTAATAATAATCACCGCTGTATTTAAACAGTTGCATCAACAGATGCAAGACTGATTACTTCTTAACGCAGATGTCTCGACGCTGCAATCTCCACCAACGGCTGTATGAGTACTGATGATGTTCATGTGTGGTGTCGGAACACTTTTTTCAATATCAATTGAAATAAAAGACGTTTTGTAAACATTTCTTTGTTTACGAGTACATACTTTTTTGTTCAGATTGTACTTGCTGTATATAAATTATAAACACAGGAAGTAGATTAAATTACAAAAACAAAAGTGTCCGAACACTTATTTTGCCCTCACTGTATATAAACACTTATTTAGAGCTGGGAGGATGTAGTCCAGCGAGTCGAGCACTTCCTGTACAGAACAGTCGCTGGCTGAGGTTCAAAATGTTACCTTCATTTATAGTTTTAATGGAAAATAAATTTGTACTTCTGTATAAATCCCTGCTAAGATGTGATGTAATCTTCATTTAAGGCATAAAAATACAGAATTATAATGTTTTTACATTATATCTTCAATAAAGATGAAGCAGCAATCAGGTCATTAATGGAACTTTTATAATAATGTCTTCCTGAAAAGATCATCAATAAACAGAGGTAGAAATGGGTTTAAGTGTTTAACATTACACCAAGTTTGTAATATGACAAATCGAAAAGTTTCTGGGAAAGGCTTACAAATGTCCACAGTCAGTGGGAGCGCTGGGTGTTCTGGAGTGTGTGAGAGTGTGTGAACACCACCACTGTTAAGTTTGGTGACAATTCTGTAGTGATGGGTCTGATCTCTGATAACAATGAGAAGGCCTACTTGGAGAAGTCTGGAGAACTGGTGCCAGGAGAATAACTTCCTCCAGTTGATAGTGGACTTAAGCACGAAGCAGGAGAGGAGCTACCTCCCCCTTATGATCAACGGGACCCCAGTGGAGACACCTTGGCATTCACATCACGCAGGACCTGTCACGCTCATGTCAGGGAGACTTTTAACTGCCCTCGAATGTGCTAAGGAACTTTTAAATCTGCACCATCAAGAGCATCCTGACAGGACACATCACAATCTGGTTTGGGAACAGCTCCAAGCAGGATAGACGGCTCTCCAGAGGGTGGTGCGATCAGCTGAGTGTACCATCTACACTGAGCTCCCTGAGCTGGAGTCTATCTACAGCAAGCGGTGTTGGCCAAGACCTGGAAGATACTGAAGGACTTCAGCCTTTCGAACAATGGACTCTTCTCTCTGTTGTGGTCAGGGAAGTGCTTCTGCTCCCCGAATGAGGAGGAGCTTTTTCCCACAGGCTATTCAGCCCTCAACCAGGACACCACTAAGGACTATTTACACATCCAAGCATTAATAAATATTTACTGTTTATAAATAGTTATTTTTCACCGCAACTACCTCAACCTGATGTTGCACAGCATTGTATTGCACATATCTGCACTTTATACCACAGTACATCAGAATATTTAGCTGCCTCTAACAGATTACTCATATCTGGGAAAAAAACCTCATATGTTTTTGTTAAAATATCCCAAAAAATATACAGCAGCTGAAGTGACCCATCACCAATGTGTAATTTATTTCTAAAGATAAACCGAAGCAGAAAGATGTCTACGCCCTCCCTTTCATAGTCTCTCACAGATCTCAGAACATGCTAGGACACATAAAATCTCACTCTGTGCACTAAATGCTCAGCTTTCCACAAACCAAATCTTTCCGATGGATTTCATGCCACATAATAAAAATCTGGTGGGGGAGGAACCTGTGGACCAGGAGAACCTCACGGTAGTAGCATGGATTGTACGAGTCCAGATTTTTTGAGGGGAGGTGCAGGCCTGCTGTCCTCACTCCCATATGAGACACGGGTTTAAGTCCAGCCTTTTCCAGGCACATTCCCATGTAAACATCATCGATGGGGAGCAGGGAGATGGAATGAGACATGTTGTAGATGACTCTGGAAGTGAAACGTGACAACAGGAAGCCGCCTCCACCGCAGTAGGGAGGATACCTGTCTGATTCTTGGATTTGGACCGGGATGTAGTATTTACTGGCCGGTACCCGGATCGGCCCCACGTGTTGGATCAAGTGGCCGACAAACAGGTGTTTGCTTCCATCATTATCATGTAACCCTTTGAGATAATGCACCATGTTGTCTGTGTTGGCGAAAATGTCATCATCTCCGTTGAGGAGAAAGTGCACATCAGGGCAAAACCTCTCCATCCACTCCAGGAATAAGATCTGCTTCAGTGTGAGGTTGAAAAAGGAATCTTCAAAGTCCCATTGAAGAATGTCCTGGTTCTGTTGGTTCTCCAGCTCCAGGAGTTTATTCAGTCTTCCCTTGTCGAAACTGCCTCCTGCTGTTCCGGATATGAACACGGTGCGGATCCACATGTTACTCTGAAGTCTCTCAGACGCCCACGTTTTTCGCAGAACCTCCCGCCGCTCATAGTTGGACGGAGAACTTTTGATGGCCAGAAGCAGGAAAACGTCAGCAGAGTTCTCTGGACCGCCGCACTTACCAGGAACATTGAGGAGCATGGGGAAATGCCGACAGTGACTGTAAAACAGGAAATCTTGGATGTGCCTGGGCAAAGTGGAAAACCCGGTGATGTTGGACGCAGATGAGTTTCGCTCACATTTGTGGGCTGGATTCAGGAACAGATCTGGTGATGTAATCTGAGCTTCAGATTTTAAATTTTGTTTGTCAGTTGTTTTGATTTGCCCGTTTTGTGATTTCTTGTTCTCTAGGTCCATTTGCAGTATTACTAACAAACACAGAATGACTGCGATGAGCAGAATAGCCGTCTCCAGATTCCAACTCCTTCTCCTGCATCCTGCTAGAAAGAAATCAGACACAAATCAAGTTTCTATTCAGAGTCAAAAGCTACATTTCTTTCTCCCAGCGGTGAGAAATAAACAATCAGAGACTTTAGAGATGTGACAGCAGGTGATAGTTTGGTCAGAGGTGAGGTCATGTAAATTCGAAATCTAAACATGAATTCTAAATATATACCAGAAAATATTTTCTCTTTATTTAATTTCCAGTAATAATACTCTCTGAATGATGCAAAGTAATATTTATTATAAAGTTATATTTATTAATAATTCCTGCCCAAAACTGAGCCTCGCAGAACATACACTTGTTTTTTAATGGACTTGTCCAGTTTCCAACCTTACGTCCCATCCAAATGAAACAATTTATTTGGCTAGGTAAAGTAGCGTCTGTTTGTACAGTTAGTGTGGGGTTTTGTTTGTTATTTTGGCCTTGACTGGCCTGATGAATTCCGGTGACCGTAAATATCCATATTGCACAATTATACAGTACATACACTGTTCATCCAGAACATTAAAACCACTGACAGGTGACGTGAGTAACTTTGATTATCTCTATACTATGACACCTGTTGGGGGGGCGTATATTTATTTGTCAGCAAGTGAACAGTCAGTTCTCGAAGGTGACGTGTTGGAAGCAGGAAAAATGATTGTGATGTCTAGACGACTGGATCGGAGCGTCTCCAGAAAGTCAAGTCTTGTGGGGTGTTCCCGGTATGCAGGGGTTAGTACCTACCAAAAGTGGTCCAAGGAAGGAGAACTGGTGAACTAGTGACAGGGTCATGGCCTCCCAAGACTCACTGATGCACGTGGGGAGAGAAGGTTAACCCGTCTGGTCCGATCCCACAGAAGACCTACTGCAGCACAAACTGCTGAAGAAGTTCATGCTGAATCTGACAGAAAGGAGTCAGAACACACAGACCATCACAGCTTGCTGTGTATGGAGCTGCGTAGCTGCAGAGCGGTCAGAGTGTCCATGCTGACCCCCTTTACACCTCCGAAATCTCCTACAATGGGCATCAGAACTGGACCATGGAGCGATGGAAGAAGGTGGCCTGGTCTGATGAATGAGGTTTGCTTTTACATCATGTGGAGGCCGTGTGCGTCTATGTCGCTTGCCTGGGGAAGAGACGGCACCAGGATACACTATGGGAAGAAGGCGAGCCGGTAGTGGCAGTGTGATGCTAATTCTAATGCTAATTTAGTATTCCCTAATATCAGTGTCCTCTTTCAGCAGGATATCTGCCAAAGGGAGTGTCACTAAGTACTGACTGAGCAGTGTGTACAAACTTTTGCACATGCCACAATTACTATTATAATTTATCTATTTTCTACATTTCTAAAATGTAAAGTAACTGTGCATTAATATCTGCAGATTTATTCTTTTGCTGCAGAGGTTGAGTTTACGTCTTTACACTTCATAAAGCAACAAAATGTGTAAATTGGCCAGGGGTGCACAAACTTTTGCATGCGACTGTAGCTTTATCCAGGTTGATGAAGACAGTGGAAAGTTGTATCATCAGGGGACTGCAGTGGAGTCTAGTGGGACATGATGATGATGATCTTGTGAATGTGGTGGTGGTGGTGTTTTTCCAGTGTATTTGATTTGAACGTCTTTGATCATTCTCAGTGGAATCTAATGTAAATTTCCTCTAACGGAATTTCCTAAAACGTCCTCATTTTGTGTATTTGCTAATTCTGTGCTAATAAACTCAACTCACTTAACTACTGAAGAGCAAAATACAGCACAGAAACCGTATAAACTATGAGATGCTGTCTGATTTCACCGGTTAAAACGTGTAGATGTGAAATGAACTCTTTTTAAATTTAGATTCCGTATTGAAAAATGATCAAATTAAATAGACTTACACAAGCTAAATCGTACTGCAATCATGAAATCACTTTTATTAGCAAGTGATTTAAACCTAGCCGGTATCTGTGTGTGATTACACACATGGACAGTCTTGCTCTGCTGACAGACAAAGCGCACTAGGTGACGTTCCCCTGGAGAGAATGTCAGCATTACTGGGTTCTGCTCAGCGGATTGTGTTTCACCGTGCTGTGTGTACAAGTTACGGAACACCTTTCTATCATAGCTCTTCTGTGGGATCGGACCTGACGGACTAGCCTTCACTCCCCACGTGGATCAGTGAGTCTTGGGAGCCCATGACCCTGTCGCCGGGTCACCGGTTCTCCTTCCTTAGACCACTTTTGGTAGGTACTAACCACTGCGTACTGGGAACACCCGACAAGACCTGCTGTTTTGGAGATGCTCTGACCCAGACGTCTAGACATCATAATCAACCAAAGTCGCTCAGATCCTTACGCTTGCCCATTTTTCCAGCGTCCAACACGTCAACTTCGAGAACTGACTGTTCACTTCCTGCCTAATAAAAATACCCCCCCCCCTTTAACAGGAGCCATTATAACGAGAAAATCAATGCTAGTCAATGTTAACCACCTTTCAGTGGTTTTAATGTTATGGCTGATAGGTTTTAATGTTATGGCTGACACAGAGTTCATCATGTGCTCTATCGACGACCCTAGATACTGCCCTTCCTAAGGTAAGATGATGTTCAAAGTCTGAAACACAACACAGAATTTCATAATAAAATGTTTTCTGCCTATCAAATTAAATGTTAACGTTCTATTGTAGATAAGATAAGACTGTAAAATAGCGTGTCATGCATATGATCGACGTGCAGTCAGAGATGTTCAGGCCTTGGTGTGAATGTGGGAAAAATCACAGACACGAAGGGAGGAAATGTTTGCTCCTCCAGTCACGTGCCAGAATGCCCTGAGCATAGCATGAGCCAAATCATATGCTATAACTGCCTGGAGCGTGTGCTGTTCATAGTTTAATGCAAACACCATTCATTTTACATTACGTACAAATTTAAAAAATTAAATTTGAATTGCATTTATTCAACCGTTATACTGACAGGGAATCATACTGAGACCAAGATCTCTACCTAATTCTGTCTTCAAAGACAAATAAAATAAAAAACTGTTGAAGCTTGAACGACTATGGGTGTCACATGATTTACCTAATGGAGGTTATGGCGGATGCAAATGCAAATAAGAGCATTATTATACGAGAGACAGGCAGACAAATCCAAATTGTAAAATACAGACGTGGTCATAAACAGGTAAAACAAAGGGTGAAGAATGAGGGCGAGAACAAGATCTAAACTTGTTTTGATGACGGATGACACATGAAATGAGGAACAAACGCTTGGTATTCTTCGTGAAGTACAAAGTGACACGAGGTGTTTAACTGACAAATGTAATCAGAAAACACAAAACAGCCAAGACTAATGATGACACATACGGTGAACACCCAATGACAATACAGAGTTAGGAGGAGACAGGACATAAAACATAACAAAACATGACAAAAGTCATCAAAGTCAATGTCACTGAAAAACTCATTCTCGCGCTACAGCGCTGGTGCGAGGGCAAATCGTGATGGTGGGTGTATTTCAATTATTTTATATTGGGCTCAAAATGACCCGGTTGCTTTCACCATATAAATATAACACAAATAATGTTTACTGGAAATTACTGAAAACTAAATGATACAGAATCCAAAAGGATGGTAAATAAGCTTTTAAGTGCTAATGTGGACTGTACTTGGTATAAAAGCTGCAATTTGTATTAAAGAAAAGAATTTATTTTCATTTCACACAATATGAAAATTAGCTGTAACTTTCCTGCAATAATTAATATGTTTGTTTTTTCCAGACAAAATTAAGTACATAACTAATAATGTTTTAAGAAGAATTAAGTGAACATTTTGCTATGATGTTTAGTAAAAGTAGTTTATTCTTGGGGACCCCAGCTCCTGTATGTCCCTGGATGTGAAATACGTTGGTAGGATGAGGGTTAAATTGATAAATAAATAAATATCTTTTTTTTTGTGAAGAAGAGTTCTGTCCTCTGACTCTGTAGCTCTAAATTCGAACATTTCACTACAGTAAAAAGTTATTAGTTATTTACACGTGTGGGAACGAACTTGAACGTTTCCTCAGTTTCTTCACTCAGATGAAGCTCTTTTGTCCCCGGGTTAATGATTATAAAGTCTCCCGGCGGTTTGTGAGAGGTGTCCTACAACACTGTGGTGAGAACAGCAGTGAAACTTGTAGTAATATTTTCTCTTACCATAAATAAAGTGCAGCACCGCCATGTTCACCTGAAACACATCCAAACTGTACATTAATGTACAAGACACACTGTCGTGTGGAATACTTCACTTCTGACTCGAAAAAGCACGATCCCTTCTCATCAGAAATGATAATCCACTTTAAAAACAGTTAAGCTCACATTTAAGCCTTACCGTTAGAAACATTATGGAAAAATAACTACTGAGGATTTCATAATGAACGAAGAGAAAGAGAGAAAAGTGTTGATCGAGATTTCACTTTCTCACTGAACAGACACTGCATTCCGACATTTCTGCTTTCTGGACTTTTCTACACCACACGAAGATCTGAACCTCTCAATCTGTACTGATCACAGTTTACAGCAAGAAACACTGTAATGACGAGAGAAATAAGTCTAGAGGACCCACACACACACACACACACACACACACACACAGAGAGAGAGAGAGAGAGAGAGAGAGAGAGAGAGAGAGAGAGAGAGAGAGAGAGCAAATGAATTAAACACAAAATAAAACTGATTTACCTGTAATATGTGCTGAAAACACAGAGCAGATCCGTGAAAGAAGTGAAGGAGAGAAAAACCTCAGCTAGGTGTGTGAGTGTGTGTGTGTCCTGAAACAAAGTCTACATCACAGTTTCGGACACAGTTAGCGATTTATACACCCTTCCCTGGCGGGGGGGGGGGGGGGAGTAATTAAACACACACACACACACACACACACACACACACACACATTTCACTTTGATCCACCTAGAAACACATGAAAAACTTTATCTCAAGCAACATGTTGCTGGTTTCAGTTACAGAAGTGAAAAAGCAGTTTTTGGAGAATTTTTTGTCCCCATTCAGAGAATTTAAGGGTGTTTCAGGTTACAGATTAGTAACGAGGGGGACTAGACTTGGATGACTAGTACTAGTACTACACACTAGTATTACACTAAAGGTCACAGTGACCGCTCAGGAGACAGTCAGCATCGAGAAGGGATTATGAACTTGGCAAATGAAGATAAGATGAAGCTAAGAATAAACAGAAGTGCTGGCAAATAAAGCAAAGAGAGGACAACTGCGAAAGAAAGAAAGAAAGAAAGAAGGTAGGAAGGAAGGAAAGACAGGAACTTGCAGAAATCACCAGAGACTGAATGAGGAACTGAAGGAGTTTAAACATCTCCGATGATTTAAGAACCTTTAGGCAGTTTGTAGGAAGTCATGATTACATACTGACCGTGTAATTAGAGCAGAGATCATCTGAAACTTGTATCTCCAAATTCAAGCCTCATGGTGAGTTCAAATGAAAGGTGCATTAAAGTTTTTTCGAACAGCGCTTCAGTCTGAATGAAATAATGTGAAATAGAATGCAGTAACAGGAGTGGAACAAAACCTGTTCATTTGTGCAAGAGAAATAAATAAATAGACAAACAAGAAGGTATCAAATATATACGATATACGTGTTTGCAGATGAAAGAACAATAACACCAAGACTTATAAGAATAAAGGCGATTACAATTACACTCAATCAACACTATGTTGTTCTAAACGGAAATCCCTTCTAGCCGATACAGTCCGAGTACACGTATCTAAAATCTCCGCTGGCGTGCCCCAGTGCTGCACCTAACCCTGGATTATAGCCTGCACTAACCTGTTCATGGATTTACAGTAACAAGGATTTAACGTAATCTACTAGAGACAACCATTTCAGGGTAGATCGGAATAAATTCCAACATCATTTATTACCCAGGTAATTTCAATAATAACTCTTAATCCAGTTCAAAAGTTAACAAGCAGTAATTAATAATATATAAACATCACATAAAACACAAACAAGAGAACTGAGATGTTTACCTGGCAATGAATCTACACACAGCAACTGTGCAGGAGATCTGTCTGTAGAGTCACCGAACCCTTGGCCAGCTCTTCCTACATAACCAGATACTCTGTAGGTCCACCAAACGGTGTCGATTGTGGTTAGAATTGGAATTTGAACAGAATTAGGGATTAATCAGAACGTAATCGGGCCTACTCATAATGGTGGTCGCACTCTTGACCTCATACTAACATACGGACTAAGTATAGAAAATATTATAATTTTTCCGCAGTCTGAAGCTGTCTCAGACCATTATCTTATCTCGTTCATAATACATATTGATCATAATATTTCCACCTCGCCTCGCTACCGCGTAAAACGTACTTTCACATCAGCTACTGCACCGAGCTTCATAAATAACTTCGCAGAAACATCAATTAGATTTGGATCACCGTCTGATCCCATAGAACTCGATCAGGCGACTGAAAGCTTGGAGTCAACACTCCGCTACACGCTGGATAGAGTGGCTCCACTCAAAAGGAAAATAATTAGAGAAAAAAAATGATCACCCTGGTATAACGATAAAACGTTAAAGTAATAAATGACCTACTGACCTCTGATCAGGGTTGTGTCTCGCTGCTTGTGTTACTCGACCTTAGTGCAGCTTTTGATACTATAGATCACACTATTCTCCTTGATAGATTAGAAAATGTTGTTGGCATTAAGGGAACAGTCCTCTCCTGGCTCAGGTCTTATCTGACCGATCGTTATCAGTTCGTAGATGTAAATGGTGAATTCTCCATGCGTACTGAAGTTACTTTTGGTGTTCCACAGGGTTCTGTTTTAGGCCCACTGCTCTTTACTTTATATATGCTCCCTCTAGGTCAAATTATTCGTAAACATGGAATTATCTTCCACTGTTATGCTGATGATACACAGCTGTATGTTTCAGCGAAGCCAGAGGACAGACAGAAGCTTAGTAAAGTTGAGGATTGTGTAACAGACATTAGACGTTGGATGCTTATTAACGTCCTCTTACTTAATTCTGATAAGACAGAGGAACTTGTACTAGGCCCACGTGTAGCTAGAAGTAATCTTTCTGATCACACAGTAACTCTGGATGTTCTTTCTGTTTCATCATGTGCAGCAGTAAAAGACCTTGGAGTGATTATTGACTCCAGTCTATCATTTGATGCTCATGTAGATAATATTACTAGGATAGTCTTCTTTCATCTCAGAAATATTTCTAAAATAAGAAACATATTGTCACTACATGATGTGGAAATACTAGTTCATGCTTTCCTCACCTCTAGACTAGATTACTGTAATGCCTTACTGTCTGGATGTTCCAGTAGGAACATAAACAAACTCCAGTTAGTCCAGAATGCAGCTGCTAGAGTCCTAACTAGAACCAGAAGATACCACCACATCACCCCGATCTTATCCACACTGCATTGGCTCCCAGTGAAATCTCACATTAACTATAAAATACTTTTATTAACCTATAAAGCACTAAATGGTCTCGCGCCACAATATCTAAGCGACCTTTTGGTTTTCTATGATCCGCCACGCCTACTTAGATCAAAAGATGCAGGCTATCTGACGGTACCTCGAATAGTAAAGGCTACAGCAGGGGGAAGAGCTTTCGCTTATAGAGCCCCACAGTTATGGAACAGTCTTCCTATTAGTGTTCGGGACTCAGACACAGTCTCAGTGTTTAAGTCTAGGCTTAAAACGTATTTGTTTACTCAAGCCTACCCTGATTAGATCCTGTTCTACTACTTCGCAGTCATAATAATCTTTTTTCTCCCTCTCTCCTTTCGCCGAGCCCCACACGAATTTATGGAGATACTAGAGATCCAGATCCTTTCTGACTCTGGATGGAGCTCAAATCTTCTCTAATTCCAGACTGCTGGGACTACGGCTGCTCCTAAGGCCATACAGACTTCAGATAAATCCATAGTGAACTTTTTCACACTATCTGTTGTTACCCAGATGAGGATGGGTTCCCTTCTGAGTCGGGTTCCTCTCAAGGTTTCTTCCTCTTAAAACATCTTAGGGAGTTTTTCCTCGCCACCATCGCCACTCAGTGTCTTGCTCAGTTGGGATAAATTCGCACCTTTAATATCTGTATACCGTGTTGATATTTCTGTAAAGCTGCTTTGAGAGAATGTCTATTGTAAAAAGCGCTACACAAATAAAATTGAATTGAATTGAATTGAACTGAATTTGGACCAGTTTGGCATTTGGGAGTGCTTAGATATCTATGAACGGATGTACCTTATTTACATACAGGATATAATTAGTGTGAGAGCCCTGAGGAAGGTAGGCCATTAACAGCATGCAATGTTTTTCTCTAGATCTTATATAATGTTTGAACTGCTGCTGATGGAATGAGACCACATCTCCAGAAGCACCGAGACCCTGTGAAGGATACTAAATATGTATAGTCAGCTTCTTATTCACATTAAAAACATACTATGTAATGCATATAGACCTTTAAGATTATCTCAACAGAGAGAGAGAGAGAGCGAGAGAGAGAGAGAAAGAGAGAGAGAGAGAGAGCGAGAGAGAGAGAGAGAGAGAGAGAGAGAGAAGGGTGTGGCCAGAGCCCATGACAGAGAGAGCTGCTCCAACGGAAGTTCAAAACGCTTGATTGTCACGTGATTCATGTAGACTTCAGATATTTCTGGGAAGTTTTTAAAACGAAAACGTTCTTCGTCCACACTGGCGTTTCCACTGTGTTTCAGAAACGATCTCCATCCACACCACACGACTGAATATGCATGTCACATGATCATTCATAACGGTCATATGGTAGGGGATTTGACGAATCAGGGAAGGATACGCGACAATCCAGAAGACCCGATCAGGGGGCGAACATGGGCGGAGCCACGCCTTCATTTTCAAAAGTCTTTGTTTTGGTCCGTTTAGACTGAAACATGAGCCCCGGGTTTTCAAACCAAAACGGTGTCTTCAGCGTTTCCGAAAGTCTCCGTTTTCGAGGGTCGAAAACGCTGGAGCAGCGTCGACAACAGTCGTAACCATAGCAACAGTTATGCGTTTTAAAATGAAAATGCAGTGGTGTGAACAGGGCCACAGAGTCAGGTAAGTAAATACAGTGCTGTGAAAAAGTATTTCTTCTGTTTTTGTCTATATCTCGTACTAAACAGTTTTAGATCTTCGAATGAAATACAACATAAAACAAGGGCAAGATGAATAAACACACAATATAGTTTTTTTATTTACTTATTGAAACAAGAAAAGTGATCAAACACCCTTCACCCATGTGAAAAACTAATTGCCCCCTTAAACTTAAAATCTGGTTGTGCCACCATTAAGAGCAATAACTGCAACCAAACTCTTCCGATAACTAGAGATCAGACTTTCACTTACTTCTAGGACTAGGATTTACTCGTACGCTTTGGATCGTTGTCTTGCTGCAGAATCCAGTCACGCTTGAGTTTCAACTTACGGACTGAAGACCGGACATTCTCCTTTGGGATTTTCTGGTAGAGAGCAGAATTCATGTTTCCCTCAATTACTGCAAGTTGCCCAGACGCTGGTGTGATGATCTTTTTGTGGAATTCGATGTTTGGTTTAAACCAGATGTAACTGGACCCGTCTTCCAAACAGTTCCACTTTCACCTCATCAATCCACAGAACATTCTCCCAAAAGGTTTGAGGATCATCAAGGAGTGTTTTGGTGAAATTCAGACGAGTCTTGATGTTCTTCTGGGTCAGCAGTGGTTTTCACCTCGCCACTCTTCCATGGAGCCGTTTCCCCCCAGTGTCTTTCTGATAGTGGAGTCATGAACAGTGACCTTTACTGATGAAAGAGAGGCCTGTAGGTCCTTTGATGTTGTCCTTGGCTCTTTTGGGACTTCCTGGATGAGTCGTCGCTGTGCTCTTGGAGGAATTTTGGAAGGTCGGACACTTCTGGGAAGGTTCACTACTGTGCTGAGTTTTTCCATTTGGAGATAACGGCTCTCGCTGTGGTTCTTTGGAGTCCCAGAGCCTCTGAAATAGCTTTGTAACCCTTCCAGACTGATGTACTTCAATCACCTTCTTCCTCATCATCTCTGGAATTTCTTTCAGCTTTGGTGTAGTGTGTTACTGAGTAAGATCTTTTAACCAACTTCCTTTCCAACTTTGAAAAAGTTCTATGTAAGTGTAGATGTGATTGAACAGGGTTTGCAGTAATCAGGTCTGGTTGTGTCTCGTCCAGCTGAACCCCATTATCACTGCACTTTCATAGATTTGAGGAATTAGTAAATGCGGGGGCAAATACATTTTCACACAGGCCCAGATGGTATTGGATAACTTTTTCACTTCAATAAATAACATTATCATTTAAAAACTGTATTTTGTGTTTACTCAGACTGCCTTTGTATTATCTTGGATTTTGTTTAAATTTTTTTTAGTATGAGATCTACGCAAACACAGAAGACATCAAGATGGGGCTGTAAAAAAATGTATGCAGTGTTGGTCAACTCCCATGTCAGTGCTAACAATGCTACTGTTACAAAGAAAAAGTAAAAAAACAAACACTCCCTCTGTGTTCCTGAGAACATTCACAGCTTTTGAAATGGTTTCAATGCCACGCCCTGATCGTTCGCAAAAAAGAGTTTCCACTGTCATTATGGATTGTTACGCTTAAAAACATTTGTCGCCATTAATCTGATCAATTTTAAATGAAACCTATAACATAATACAGTCTGAATAGTTTATGAATGCACTGAAACACAAAATAAATAAACCTCTTCAATACAAGTGAACACGAGGCAGAAAATAACGAGGAAATATAAATATCCACAAACACCAAAATGACACACACACACCCACCCACACACACACACACCCACACACCCACACATACCTTACATGCCAATCTACTTTGTCATCAGACTAAAACATAATTTACAAATTATTACATTAAGCAAAAAAAGTAATAAATAAAAACACAGTTTATTCAACTTTCCGGCTTTTAATAAAGCCGCAGCATTTGCTTTTTATTTCAGCAAGAAGAGCCACAGGAACAAAAAAATAAATACTAATCTCTCAACTAATAAATAACCCTACAGCATTGTCCCAGCCCCAAAAAAAGGCTCTGTAACATTCACATCCTCACTGTAGTCACTCATTAACCCTAGTGCAGACTCAGAAGAAATAACAATACAATAACACAAAGTGTGGCTTAATCAGTTATTAGTGACAAATTCCAGCCCTTTAAGAAAACATCATAAACAAACCGCAAACATTTCAAATCAACCAAACTACTGACATGACTAAAAGTGCTAAGTAAATGATTGTTCGTTTGTTTGACTGGTTTCCCTACCCACAGCATCACGTTACACAATTCCTGTACCTGTAACATAACACTCAAATCACTGACTGAGTCAAATATATCCTGTTCCACCAGTAGTCCAGTAGGAGTGTATTCAGCATTCAGTAACAAGGCACAAGTTGAAAATTCTGATCCATATTTATACTACACACTCCAAAATCAAGCGTCATGGGTTGATGAAAATAAAAAGCTATAATATACACAGTATGTAAAACAGATTCGTTTACAAACAAATTCAGAAGAATCGTTTCCATGAGTACGAGTCATTGCTGTAAAATGAAACCTTTTGATTCACCGAGGTGGATTCATCATGTACGTGCCTTAAACAAATAAAAACCCTAAAGTGATTCGGAGTCACTTCAAAACGATTCGTTTACAAACGTCACTCGGCTTCCAGCGCACAAGAATCGTTCATAGAGCTGTTTAGATCACTTTAGGATCATCTGTGTCCAATTCAATTTATAAAATCAAATTCGAAAACAGCAAACAGAAAACAACTGAAGTGAAGTGACACGAGAGTGATTCAGTGAGCAATTAGAAGATTCATTTGCATATGCAGATGAAATCATTAACATAATAGCCAACAGCCATGTGCTGGGTTAACGGAGGTTAAATTACATTAAACCATCCAGACTGTTTCATCGCACGTTTACTTTGATTCACATTCAGAGTTGGCAAAGAATCAATCGCAGATGATTCATTGAATCTATTATAGAATGCACTCACCCGAGAAACTAAGTGTGCGTTAAACAATTTATGAACCGCAATTCTTCCTCCAAAATGTCCTAAAGATTCCGGTTTTAAATCGTAAAATATTCAGATTTAAATACGGTCAAAAAATAAAGATAAAAATGAATTAAATCTGAAGAAGAGTCATTTACAGAGCTGATTGAGATTCAGATATATGAAGCAGCGATTACAGAAGCGCCAATATCTCAAAAATGGAAACTAAATTAAACTGGAATATTCAAGCACAAATGCCCCAAAGATCCGAGAGTAATTCAGAAAAAAAAAAAACAAATAAAATGAAAGAGTCTGATCTTTAGATCTGACTCACTGAAGATTTGTTTACAGATCATGAGTACAATAAAGACAGAAATAAATAAATTAAACCATTCAGATCATTTCACTTCATTTGGATTAATGGGGGGCATCATTTTGTCTTACACACACACACACACACACACACACACATACACACACACACGAGTTTCGGTCACTCCCATCTGTTGAAGTCACTTCCTGGTTCACACAGGTACAGGGAACGTGTTGTTCTGTGAAGATCAAAAACACCACAATTCAGAATTGTTAGGTTAGCTGAAATAATGGAGAAGCCTACTGTCCACCACATCACACAGATTTAACATCAAAAACAAAGTGACAGAACATTTTCATTTCCCACAAATAACCAAAAGGTTCTGCAGGGCTGGGAAAGAGGTCAGCTCTCATCCTCCTCCTCCATCTCCGCATTCGGACCTCTCCGTATCGTCACCAGGAAAAATCGATCTAACAAGCAGCCCCCTGCATTTAATCTGCCTTCTCAATGTCCAACTTTACAATGAATGGAAACGTGCAGTTTAAGTTCAATAAATAAAGTATTGACAAACAAATATAGAAAAAAATAAATTAAACAGAATGAACAGAATAATTAAATAGCAAAGTAAATAGACACTGATAGCCTATTTGTTCATGGTTTTTCCCTCCCCTCGTTTCATACTGATACACACACACACACACACACTTGTTCACAGTATTACCACCTGAAGTGTGCATTATTTTTCTTGTAATTCAACGGCCCAATTATTCCTTACATATTTACAGATCTACTAATTACAGCTGCAAATAACGATTATTTTCATAATCTATTAATCGGCCGATTATCACAGCTCTAATCAGCACGTGTGTCATACTTTGTCCGCGCGTACCTCTGTGTCTGCCGATGGTATGAGCGGATCCTGTGACTCCTTCATCATGGGTTCTCCAGGAGAACAAAAGGGAGACGACGAGAACATTCCCATCTTCCTGCAGTGGAAAAGAGTGGCGAAGAGAAAGCAGGGGAGGACTAAAGAGGAAAAAAACACACAGAGGAAGAGGAGATGATGAATGTGGTGATAATAATAGTAATAATAATAATAATAGTAATAATAATAATAATAATAATAACAACAACAACAATAACAACCTCACTTCTTCACCTGCTGTTTCGATTAACACCAACAATTAACACTCCAAAATAAAGAGTGATGGAAAATAAAAGAGTATTATACAGATGAAGATTCATTCACAAACGAATCCCTGACTCAGATAAACTGTTTCTAGGTGAGAATGGGAAATTCGTATCATGTTTCATTTGTTCAAATAAAAATCCAGAAGTGATTCAGAGTCTAGCATAATGAATCAGCTCAAAGATTCAAACAAAAACAAACGAAAAAACCCTGAATCTTAATGTCTCAAAGGAGCTGAGCCGGTAACTGATGGGGCGTTTGGTTTCTTCACCAGAACGATTACTGCATCACGATTCAATAATGATTCATATATCAGCCACTGGCACAGAGTCATATAAACACTGGTGAATCAGTAGCGGAAAACTAATTGGTTCTCCAAATCAGATTACCAATAACTTGCGCAATTACAGACAAATAACAACAACTACACACTGACCAATCAGAGAGAGGATCCAGGCGAAGGTGGAGTCCGGGTCCGTGGTGGGAGGCTCAGCCGGCGGCGTCGGCGTCGGCGTCGTATCTGAAACTGGAAATAAAATAGAGATTATAGTCTTACATACAGACATGTTAATTGGTTCATCTAAACTTACAGTGGATATGAAAAGTTTACACACCCCTGATAAAACGGCAAGCTGTTGTGAAGTAAAAAGCTGAAAACAAGACAAACCGTGTCAGAACTTTTTCTACCCTTAGTGTGACATTTAAGTGAAAACGTATGAAAATTAAATGAAACACAATCAGAAACATTTGGGGGGGGGGGGGATGTATAAGTATACGCACCCCTAAACTAATATTTTATTGAAGCACCATTTGATGTTATTACATCACTCAGTGTTTTTGGGGAGGAGTCTATCAGCGTGTCACATCTTGACTCTTTCTTTCTTACAAAAACGCTCCAGCTCCATCAGATTGTGAGGACGTCTCCTGTGCACATCCCGCTTCAGGTCACCACACAGATTTTTAGTCGGGTTCAGGTCTGGGCTCGGGCATTCCTTTGTCGATGTGGACGTGTGCTTTGGGTCATATTCCTGCTGAAAGGCGAAATTCCTTTCCATCTTCAGTTCACTAGCAGACACCTGAAGGTTCTGCACTAAAATCCTCTGATGTTTGTAGATAATCATGATTCCCTCCACTTGATAAAAACCCCAGTTCTGGATGAAGAAAAGCAGCTCTAAAGCGTGATGCTGCCACCACCGTGCTTCACCGTGGAGATGGTGTTCTTTTGGTGATAAAACAAACCTTTTGTAATTGTGGAACCATTATAGCTTTTGGAATTGCTCTCATCAGACTAGAACACATATAGTTGTGTTTTTTGTGAGAAAGGGATTCAGTCTAGCCGCTCTACCCCATAACCCAGACGTGTGAAGAATACGAGAGATTGTTGTGACATGCAGAGAGTAATCAGTACACATCAGATGTTCCTGCAGCTCCTTTAAATGTTGCTGTAGGTATCTTGGCAGCCTCCCTGGTACGTTTGTGTCTTGTCCGTTTGTGAATTCTGGAGGGACGTCCTGTTCTTGGTGATCCATTTTCTCCACTTGTTGACGGTGTTCCATCTAATGTTTTGGAAGTTCTTTTGTACCCCTCTCCTGATCGATACCTTGGATGATTTGTAAGCTAATAGGTGTAATAGGTTTAAACCTTTAAGGAGTTTATTTCAGGCAGCTCACTGAAGCACTTCTGCTGAAGTGTAAACTCAAATTTAGCTTCTTAACAGGATGCTGAAGTTGTGGTCTTGTTAGAAACCCACACCTCCACGTTTGCACTGCTTTCACTGGATAAACAAAACCGAGCTTTTTGGAGCACGTTATAAATGTACAGAAATCTCCTCCCCGTGTTTTGCAGTCACGCCGTTTCCAGTTTGTCGGATTTTTAATTTTTTTTGTCATAGCACCATTTTCACACGCACTTCGCCGCTTTCCCTTACAGAGCAAACAAAACAAGTCTGTGGTTGTTTGCTAGCATTGTCAGTAAAAAAATACCACAAGACAACAAACAACTACACACACTGTGACATCTACCAGGGGTTTCTGAGAAGTGCTTGCGGTCTTACCACACCATCCATGAGCAGAACTTACAAAGCATCTAATTAACAACAGACAATGGTCACGTACATCTGAATGTAAAACTCGTGACACCAGATCAGCACCGTAACCAGGATCACGATGTTAGTGAGATCCACGTTACAGAAATGTGTCACAGGTAATGACTGTAGCGAATCTCCATGCTGAACGTGCAGCTAAAACATCCACGGCTAATCTTTTTAATCTGCGTTACGTTATCATTCTATTCTTCCATAAACTGTCGACTCTGTTGGTTTATAAAGACGTTACGCTGCTGATTTCAGCCTCCAACATGAAGAAATTTCACATCTTCTTAGATTTATCCCCCCCCCCATGCTTCCTTTTATATTCCTTAAAAATGACCGTGAATTAATTAAAAAATTTCGCAAAATTGTTACAGTGAACTGATCACATAATGAATCTAGAAGAATATAGAACTGAGATCTTTGGGTTTTTTTTGTTATAAGATGTTATAGACGGTTTAATAATTAAAATAAAATAAAAATAACTGCATGTAAACTTTTCAGGATTAGGATTATATCAGGATTATATCATCTTAATGCCAAAAGCTTTTGGTCCCAAGTCTCTTCAATTCGGAGTATGAAGTGACGAGAGCGAATTTCCTCATTTGAGTCAGCCTAACAGACACAAAACCATCCCTTATCGTGCAAAAAGCTGGTCCTGAAAACAGAAGTTGTCTGTCCGGTCAGCCAAAGTCTGAAAAACATCTTTTAGATATATATATATATAAAGATGTTTTTCAGACTTTGGCTGACCGGACAGACAACTTCTGTTTTCAGGACCAGCTTTTTGCACGATAAGGGATGGTTTTACATAGCGGGGGAAATAAGTATTGAACGCGTCAACGTTTTTTTATCAGTAAATATATTTCCAATGAGGTTATTCACATGAAATTTTCACCAGACTTCAGTATTAACTCAAGAAACCTAGATATATAAAGAATTCCCAACATTAAAGTCCATAAATAAAATTATGTGTAATAAAGTGGAATGACACGGGAAAAAAGGTATTGAAGATGCTAACAAAAGGCAGTTCTCCAAGGCAAGGTAAGGCAGGGAAGCAGCTGAAATCCATAAGTAATTATACCCCCTATCTGTGCAGATTAATATCAGCTGGGTTCGTAAAGTGATGGTAACGAAAAGCCTTTTTATAGACCAAGGTGTCACACAAGAAACATCTCACGATGGGTAAAAGCAAAGAGCTCTCCCAAGACCTTCACACCCTTATTGTTGTGAAACATATCGATGGGATCAGATACAGACGTATTTCACAACTTCCAGATCCTCCAGAAAGCACCATCGCAGTACATGTAAGTCTTAAAGCGGAACACAGCAGTCTGTCCCACAAAGTGGCCTCATTCCATAAAACATTTATTATCATGAAAACTCCATAGGAGCCTACCTGCTGTTTGAAATAAAACAGGCCTGTAAACAGCTGTGCAAGCAAAGTTAGGACGATTAGCCTCTTTCGCAAACAATCCAGTCCTTATTAAATGCCAGGTGGTAGATAAATGTTTTGTTTCTGGGTTTGGTTTACAGGAAATGCATATATAACCAATGTCAATATTCAGCACAATCATAATCCTTTAAAAAAATCAGTGTGTGAAGTCTATGAGCAATTCCTAAGGAAGATAGGTTTAATGTTATGTAGCTAATAATTCACTGAGAATTTCTCACTGAGATATTTTTAAACCCTAAAGTAAGCACACTTGGTTCAGCTAATCAATTAATTCTTTCTTCTTTTTTTTTTAAAAGCTGAATAAAGTGCACCAAGATTCCGACTGAAGAAAGTGTCGGTTAGAAGGTTGCAAATGAGAGCTGTTTAACACACACTCATACACTTCCCCTTGGTTACAGTAGAAGTGTTTATAGCAAAAGTCTACATGAGAGAGATTTACACTAACAAGTTTAGAGTAGAATTTAGTCCTGTTCTAGGCAAAAGATGTTAGATATCGGTTTTTTACTTATGTAAATAAACAAATCACGGATATTAGACAAAACAATTTTAGTTTAATTGCTGAACACTCTGGCTTTGTGAAACACCTCAAACACGTTAAATGAAATTATTTTAATTGATGGCACAGATTTTTCCCCAGATCAAGTAGAGGAAAAAAATTATGGAATCATCCACAAAAAAAAAAAAAGAGTAAAAATCACAATCAGTACTTCGTTGCTCCTCCTCGGGCTTTTATGACGGCCTGGATTCTTTGAGGGATGGACTTCACTACTGAAAAACAATATTCTCCCTTAAGCTGCTTCCAACTTTCTCGAATAGCGGTTAACAGATCAGCTTTGCAGGATGGAGCCTTGCCATGGACCCGTTATGTGTGATTTGTTTATAAGCTACGAAGTAAAAAAAGCCAGGTGACCATCATCTAAGTGTGGAGATTCTATCATTTTTGCAAGGGGTTGTAGATAACAAACAAACTCACGTAAACAAACTCAAACATTCCCCCATTTACAGGAACAGAACCTGAGGACGCCGAATCATCTCCGTAATCTCTCGTTCTCCTGTATAAAAGCTGACAGGCATGAAACCATGCACTAAAGCCGCGATACGAGACGAATCCCGATACGCAAGTCTGTCATCACGTCAGCTCCTCGAATGAAACGAGGCAGTGGGCCTTGTGTTAGTCACATGACAACGTGTAAAGGAAATGAGAGGAAATCCCTAACCTACAGAGGTTGCCGTTGTGTTAAAATCAGTACTGAAAGGTGTTGGTGGTGTTGACGAGGTTCAGCACTCACCTGTAGGCTGCAGGAGCGGGTGGTAGATGAGCAATCCTGCCGGGGAACTCACTACAGAACATTTAAGCTGTTTTCCGTTGTGTTTATCAGCACGGCAGATCGCTCCCGTATGCCTGTCACTCCAGTACACATCACTCTACACACACACACACACACACACACACACACACACACACACACACACGTTTACCAAAGTCAGGTACAACTATTATTTAAATGATTACTGGAATGCTAACTAAAAATAACAACAAAAACAGCAACGTTATTTTAAACCTCGTTTTGGCTCATTGTTATTTTCATGGTTATTTTGTCATTGTTGTAATTTTTGCTGTGATGGATCTTGTTACTGATATTTTTGTTGAATAAAAACAGTTAAATGAAAATATATATTTATTTTCTTGTGTTACTGTTTGATATTGATATTATTAGGGGGCCAAGCTCCGAAGGAGCGTAGGCATTCTCTTGCTATTCTACCTTTTCTTATTATTCTGCTTCCTGTTCTTCTTCTTCTGCCTAGCGTGTCAATAACAGCCCACAGAACCATCTGGTAAAAAGTTGTGAAATTTTCCACACTGATTGGGGAGGGTCTAAAGAACATTCTGAGCAAATTTGGGCCAAAGGCTGCAGACGCTCTATCGCCACCTTCGGGTCAAATTTGGAAGTACTTTTATAGCCATAACTTTTGAACCCTTTGTCCAAAACCCTGGACTCCCTGAGCTGAGACGAGTTCAACGCATCAGATGACGTCAATTTCCGCCTAAACAGATTTTCCGCCATCTTGGATTTTGTCTTAAATGTTTTTTTTTTTTGCTACACCGCCTACAAATTTTGTCTCGTTATAAATGACACGTCGAAGTCACGCTCTTTCTGTGCCGCGAACTGTACGTGTTGCTTTGTGCGTCTTTGCGAGTGGATCATATTTTGAAATATTGATATTTATTTTATGAATATTTCATTTAAAAATGGACATTTATATTAAATGAAATGATATGAAATGTTGTGGTTAGAAGTTTTCAGTCTGTTTATTCTCATTGCGAGCCTATTAAAGTAAACTTACACAATCAGTAATGTTCCCGAGCTTTGGTAGATGCAGCGGCGTTACTTTTTACGGTTAATGGAGGTTTAAATTCCTCATATTTCCACATAATCATTCCTTGTTCTTCAAACGAAAAGTATGCTTTTTTCCATGTTGAACGCTATTGACTGTTTGCTACAAAAGTCTGGTGTTGTGTGCACGTGCACGCTGAGTAAACAACGATGCAGGGATAAAACCTGTGTTGACTGACAAGGTTCATAACTGAAAAAGCATCATGAAACCACAATCTTATTTAAAGTGGGTGTGATTTGTTTGTTTCCGTCATCTCAAAATTTACTCTTCATGTATGCTTTGTGACATCGACCACAAAGAAAGTTTTGCACGTAAAGCACCAACAAAGAATGTGATGACAAAGCCGCCAAACACGTAGTGAGGCCAGATCTCAGTAACGAACCTGCACTCGGAAACAAACTGAAACAAACTGAGGCAAATAAATTCTACACTCTCAGACCGAATTAAAAGATAACAAATAAAAGTGGGTCTTCAGTGAAGATTTGAACATAGCAATAGACTACACTGCCCTCCACTAATATTGGCACCCTGGTGGTAAATATGAGCAAAGAAGGCTGTGAAAAATTGTCTTTATTGGTTAAGCTTTTGATCTTTTGTTAAAAAAAAAAAAAAACAATCACATAAATACTCTGCTCTCATGGATATCAAACAATTACAAACAACACAGGTTTATCCAACAATTATCTGTGTTGAATATCGGTGTGCAACAATTAGTGACACCCTTTTAGTCAATACTTTGTGCTAGCTCCCTTTGCCAAGATAACAGCTCTGAGTCTTCTCCTATAACGCCTGATGAGGTTGGAGAATACATGGTGAGGGATCTGAGAGCGTTCCTCCATACAGAATCTCTCCAGATCCTTCACATTTCAGGTCCACGCTGGTGGACTCTCCTCTTCAGTTCACCCCACAGGTTTTCTATGGGGTTCGGGTCAGGGGACTGGGATGGTCATGGCAGGACCTTGATTTTGTGGTCAGTAAACCATTTTTGTGTTGATTTTGATGTATGTTTTGGATCATCGTCCTGCTGGAAGATCCAACCACGGCCCATTTGAAGCTTTCTGGCAGAGGCAGTCAGGGTTTCATTTAATATCTGTTGATATTTGATGGAGTCCATGATGCCATGTATCCTAACAAAATGTCCAGGTCCTCTGGCAGAAAAACAGCCCCAAAACATTAAAGATCCGCCTCCATATTTAACCGTGGGCATGAGGTACTTTTCCATATGGCTACCTCTCTGTGTGCTCCAGAACCACCTCTGGTGTTTATTACCAAAAAGCTCTATTCTGGTTTCATCTGACCATAGAACCCGATCCCATTTGAAGTTCCAGTAGTGTCTGGCACACTGAAGACGCTCGAGTTTGTTTTTGGATGAGAGTAGAGGCTTTTTTCCTGAACCCCTTCCAAACAGCTTGTGCTGATGTAGGTGACTTCAGATTGTAGTTTTGGAGACTTTCTGACCCCAAGACACAACTAACTTCTGCAGTTCTCCAGCTGTGATCCTTGGAGATTTTTTATCCACTCGAACCGTCCTCTTCACAGTGCGTTGAGACGATATAGACACACGTCCAATTCCAGGTCGATTCATAACATTTCCAGTTGACTGGAACTTCTTAATTATTGTCCTGATGGTGGAAATGGGCGTTTTCAATGCTTGTGCTATTTTCTTATAGACACGCCCCATTATGTGAAGCTCAACAACCTTTAGGTTAGGAAAAGAGCAAACTGGTAAAAAAAAAAATGCCCCGGACCTTTAACCCTCATCCTACCGACTAGGGTACCTGCAGACCCCTGAGGAGTACTTTTTGTCATATCTCACAGGTCCTTTGTTCAATCATTCCAATGTTTCATGAATTTGTCAATCAATTTGTTCCTAATGACTTCATATCGTTGTTTTCAGTTTCTGTTTAAATCAGGGCTTTTTAAAAATACCAATGTATTGGGGACCAGGGGGACACCTCAATTACACCTATGCAGTTTTATTAAATGGAACTATTTATTGAGTTCCTGTTTCCCATGGGTCATAATTTAAAGTATCACAAACTATCAGAGGGGGTAGGGGCACGCTGTCAGTCATTTGAAGGAGGCAGACACAGAGGCAGCAGACACAGATACCGTCATCATCTGGATGGGAAACTTCCTAGGTTGAAGTTTCCAGAATGTGGCCGACGTCTCCGGATCTTCCCAAGACAGCTGGGGCATGCGCTGGTCATGCCACACATGAAGAGGAGAGCTAATACCGCCATGCTCCAAGCCCCAATCCGAGCAGCAATGACCATCAATGGGAGTGAGGGAAACTCCACCTGCTGCTGCGGACGTCCAACGATCGGCTGGAAAACTACTGGAAAAAGGTGTAGCCTTTTCCCCCGAAGCACAGACACGAAGGGAGGAAATGTTTGCTCCTCCAGTCACGTGCCAGAATGCCCTGAGCATAGCATGAGCCAAATCATGTGCTATAACTGCCTGGAGCGTGTGCTGTTCATAGTTTAATGCAAACACCATTCATTTTACATTACGTACAAATTTAAAAAATTAAATTTGAATTGCATTTATTCAACCGTTATACTGACAGGGAATCATACTGAGACCAAGATCTCTACCTACTTCTGTCTTGAAAGACAAATAAAATAAAAGAATTGTTGAAGTTTGAATGACGGTGGGTTTATTTCAATTATTTTATATTGGGCTGAAAATGACACAAATAATGTTTACTGGAAATTACTGGAAACTAAGTGACACAGAATCCAAAGGACAGTAAATAAGCTTTTAAGTACTGTTGAGTTTTCCCGGGAATTCCGTACCCTAGTTTTTGGTCCTCTACCCGCTACTCTGTCATACAACCGATAGAGCTTGTAGAATTACTTCCTCTTACCTTCCCAGGAGGCGGAGCCTTCGTGCCGCTGGGCTCCAAATCCAAAGGACAGTAAATAAGCTTTTAAGTACTAATGTGGACTGTACTTGGTATAAAAGCTGCAATTTGTATTAAAGAAAAGAATATATTTTCGTTTCACGCAATATGCAAATTAACTGTAACTTTCCTAAAATAATAATAATCTGTTTTTTCCAGACAACATTAATTACATAACTAATAATGTTTTCAGAAGAATTAAGTGAACATTGTGCCGTGATGGTTGTGAGCAGATGTGTTCACTCAGCGTGTAGAACAGTCTGGTAGGCATGACTCGAGGCAGCAAACGTCGTCACAGTGCCACCTACTGGTTAAACGTTACAATAACAGGCCGAAAATGCTTCCATCTACTCCTCCAAATTTTGTCCAATCTCCACCAAATTTGGCTCACATCATCTTGAGTCCTGTCTAAACAAAATTTTATCAAAGGAACTCTGACATTCAAAACCATTCTCCTGTAACGCCCTGGCAAACTCGTGAAACTACAAATCATTCTTGAATCCCTTTGCCTATAGTTATGGCTCTGCTTATGAAACAATTGTAGAGCTTCTGTGAATGTGCTGTTCACCGAGTCTGCGTGCCTGGCCCCCAAAAATGCTGCTTGCAGCTTTAATTATTATTACTATTTCCCTTATTATCATCCTTATTGTTTTTGCTATTAATTACTTGCTAATGCTATTTTTATTGTCTATTATTATTGCCAGTTACGTTATTGTTCTTGTGAACAACAAACATCTCAGTTCGCTCGGCGAAGTGATATGGAACTGTAATGCGGTCCAGACCCGACTGGAACTACTTTAGCTGCGCATATACTGAAAAATAATTGCACACCTCAGGACGTCCGTCAGCCAATCAGCATCGAGAATTCAACAGCGCTGTGGTATAATATACTAAATAAAAAATTGCCTCGTATGTGCACTAAATCACAGAGCAGCTATTAACATAAAAATAATTAATTAATTAATCATTTAACGATTTATTTTTTAAAAACTTGCTTGTTTGTTAATTTATAGCTGTTAATATTTTTATAGTGGAAATTAATATTTTATTTAAAAAAAAAAAAAAAAAAAGGTTGTATTTTTTTAATCTAAAAAATTTTACGCATTAAAAATGACCACAGGAGAAGATTTAGAAATGAAGATATTTAAAATGTGGTACTTCACTGTGGCTGTGAAGAAGCTGCGTGTTTCCGTTCATGTGAGGGACATCCTGTTAACACCCAGACTCGACCAAGAGTAACAGGAAGTGGGGGCAGTTCCTCACATCGCAGCCCACACGCTGAAAACACTAACCTCAAACACGGCCAGGCCGAACGGCTGGTCCAGATAACCGTTCGATTCCACCACCGTCTTTCTGTGCAGTCCGTCGTACGCCACCCTCGACACGGAGTTCAGGAGCGAGTCGGCCCAGTACAGCAGGCCGCGGGGAACGTCTGCTCAGTACCATTAACACCACGTTAACATCGCAATCATCCTTTCATCACCAGCACTGTTCACATCACAGATCACTCACAGCGCTCTCACACACCTTTCCTAACCGTCTCACTGACCCATAAATACAACACACGTTAACTCATTAACCTTAATTAGAATTCAAACTGTTGCACTACACAACAAAAACCTCTCTCTAATTAGACATTTTGTTTATTTATTGATTTACGAAAATAAACAAACAGTTTATGGAAGAAAGTAAAGTTTGTGAGTGCTGAAACTCAATGAAGTCAGAGTGTGTGCGTGTGAGTGAGAGACTGTGTGTGTGTGTGTGTGTGAGTGAGAGAGTGTGTATGTGAGTGAGAGTGAGAGAGAGTGTGTGTGACTTCTTTACTTGCCTCATTCACTAAACCAAAGATGAAAGGATGATGTGACGGACAGGAGAGATAAAGAGAGAGAGATAAATAAGATAAAAGGAAGGCATGAATTGGATTGAGAGAGAGAGAAAGAGATGAATGTAGGGATGGATGGACAGATGGATGATGGGAGGGGAAGAGAGATGGATGGATAGATGAATTGGACGGAGAGATGGATGAAGAGATGGATGGAGGGAAGAGATGGATGGATGGAGAGAGGGATGGAGAGATTGAGAAATGGATGGAGGGATGGTGAGATGGAGGGCTGGAGGGATAAAGGTGTCTGTACTAACCGAGAGCGATGGAGACGGGGTTCCGTATGGCGGAGGTGATGAGGGTTCTCCTGTCCTGTCCGTTCAGACCCGAGCGCTGGATTCTGGGAGAAACTCCGGCCTCGGCCCAGAACAGGAAGCTGCACGAGAGAAAGAACGAAACTTTTAATTCAAACTAAATCAGTTCAAGCTTATTCATCTTTTAGAAAGCTGGTTATAACCTGCACAGAACCGACCCTAATAAAGGCTGGACCGCAACGGCGGTGGGGGAGGACAGACCCGAGATGACAGGGGCGTGTTCGGTTCCGTTCAGCGCCGCGGCGTGTACAGCTCCAGTTCGGTTACTGGTCCAGTACAAAACCTGGTTAATCCAGTCCACAGCCAATCCCATAATCCCACTGGCTCCTGAGATCACCACTGAGGGCTCCTGATCTCCTGCATCCAGAACCAGCCTGAGAACACACACAGTTCAGTGTTCAGGACCTGTAGACAGGTGCGTGTGTGTGTGTGTGTGTGTGTGTGTGTGTGTGTGTGTGTGTGCGCGTGTGTGCGCGCGTGTTCAGTACCTGTAGACGTGTGTGTGTTCAGTGTTGGCCCAGTACAGTGTGTTATCAGCAGTGAGAGAAGTTAGAGCTCCCGATGTTCCCGTTCTGTTGGTGATCTTTTTCTGCTCAGACCCATCAGGCTTCATCCACGTGATTCCCTCACTGCTGCTGAAGATCACCGCTGCTGCATCACCTACACACACACACACACACACAAAAACAAAAGTCCGTTATAGAGAAATCTAATGCTGCAGCACCCTCTAGTGGAACACAGAGTAAATGACTCGTTGCTTTATTTTGTCTGTGTGGAGTTTCTCAGGTTCTCTGCACGTTCTGTGAGAACATTTACATACATCATTTTAACCCTTACTCGAGGAAATCCTGTTATTATATTGATCATCTTTGTCCTGAGAATAGAATTAAATCTTAAATCATAACAGTGAAGAATCACACCTGCAGCCAGGCACCGCCCACTCTCTGAGCCATTCACGTAACCATGACGACACTCGCAGGTAAAAGAGCCGTTGGAATGAACACACGCCTGATCGCACACATCCGCGTCCAGACATGGATCCACCTCTGACATCACACACACACACACACACGTAAATAAACATATTAATAACACTTGTGATCGATCTCAGAGCTACACACTCAATCTGAATTACAGGCATTAAAAATAAAGCAAAATAATCATTAAATTAATATTAAAATACATAAAAGTGTAAAAGATATAAATACATTGATATTTCAGAGAAGTGGTTTAATTATACTTTAATATTATACTTATAGTAACAGTATTATCAGTATTAACAGCGCCACCAGGTGGTCAGTGTATTTGATTGCAGGTGAATCAGCAAATCAGGTAATTTAATAATATATTAAATACAGTTTATAATTTACATTTTTAAAAAACATTTTAAAATCAGAGAAACATTTCACATGATATATTGCAGAGTTACACTATTGTACTTTTACTGTTTTTGTTACACATCTTTGCAATTATATATTCTATTTTAAAATATTTTCTTATAACAGAGATCTCAGCTGTGATGTGATCGGATAACCGTCTGATCCCAAAGAACTTGATCAGACGCCTGAATGCTTAGAGTCAACGTTCCGCTACACGCTAGATAAAGTAGTTCCACTTAAAAGAAAAATAATTAGAGAAGAAAATCTCTTAGCGCTGCTAGACCAGTCTCTCTATCCACCCTAACTGAACATAACAAATAATCCTAGACTCTAAATAATCCTAGATTTAATACTGTAGTTAAATTAAATAGGAATAAAAATACCACACAATCGTTACATGGCAGCGACGATTTGATGGATTTTTTCACTGACAAAATTTAAAATATTAGACAAAAAAATTCAGACTATTAAATTAAAACCAGGCAGATAATAATATAACAATATCAGCTCAATGATTAGAATGTTTTATTCCCCTTAGAGAGACCAAACTTTCAGTAATCTCTTCATCAAAATCATCAACTTGTACACTAGATCCATACACTACCACGTGTAGCTAGAAGTAATCTTTCTGATCTCACAGTTACTCTGGATGTTCTTTCTGTTTCATCATGTGCAGCAGTAAAAGACCTTGGAGTGATGATTGACTCCAGTCTATCATTTGATGCTCATGTAGGTAATATTACTAGGATAGTCTTCTTTCATCTCAGAAATATTTCTAAAATAAGAAATATATTGTCACTACACGATGCAGAAATATTAGTTCATGCTTTCGTCACCTCTAGACTAGATTACTGTAATGCCTTACTGTCTGGATGTTCCAGCAGGAGCATAAACAAACTCCAGTTAGTCCAGAATGCAGCTGCTAGAGTCCTAACTACAACCAGAAGGTACGACCACATCGCATTGTGGTGAACTTTTGTTTTTATTTCTATTTACACTGTAGAGAATTTTGAGCTGCATTTTAAAATGTATGACTATAATATAATATATGTATAAAGTTTATTAGTAGTAGTAGTAATAATATTAGTATTAAGTGTTGGACTGTTTATAGAGATCATCTCGTGTCTCAGAGCGCCATCTAGTGGATTTAAAATGCCTTAACACCTTCATCCATATTATTCTAGAACATAAGAACGTTTAAATGCTAAGAAAAGAAAATAGAAAAGAAAGAATCTACTTATCTAACATGTATCCATGTGTGTATTTATATAATAATCATGTATCACAGTGTGTGTATTCATCATTGTGTGTGTGTACCTTCACAGTGTGTGTCCTGCACCAGTCTCATGCCAGACGGACAGTCACACACGAACCCCAGAGGCTGATCCACACAGTGATGAGAACAGCCACCATTATTCGACTCACACTCGTTCTCCTCTGAAACACACACACACCATGCATCACGGCTTCTATCAAATTACAGTGAGAGGTCTAGAGGAAGTGGACAGGAGCAGTGGTTTGGGGGAGTGGTTGAGGAAGTGGGTGGGGAAGTGAAGACGGCATGTTGAAGAGTTTTCTCACCGCAGTTCTCCTCATCACTGCCGTCCTCACAGTCCTCGCTGTGATCACACCTCCACGAGTGATCCACACACTGTCCATTAGAGCAGCTGAACTCAGAGCTGAGACACGTCTGCTCCGGTTTCTGCACCGACTCCACATCTGGAACATCATCAGTACACGCATTTATTTACTCTACACACCTGCACAAGATTTCACACTTCTAGATTTAGCAGGATGGATGAATAAATAAAAATAAAATAAAAAATTAAGTGTTTTTTTATTTTATTTCTCAAGGTCAATGTTCATAATTTCATTGTTTATTAAAATGTCAGAAATTCCTGTAGGTTTGTACATCACGCTGGTGCAACAACAAAAAAAATGTCTGTTACTGATAACAACACTTCAAACCTTTCTTTACGTCTGCACGACACATTTATTTACTTTTCCAAAGACGTCCAAACGAAGCAAGAAGCAGCATTAAATCACTTGATGCACGCTTGATTTCTAAACTACTGCAAACTACATTTCCATTTATTTTATTTATTTATCTTTTTTTTAAATGAACTGTGATACCATTACGGTCCAAAAACTTCCCATAAACCTCCTCGCCCGTGTTAACGTGCGCCGCAGGAATATTCTGTTTCTTTAGGTTTTATTTTTACAAGATTAAAAACAACAACAACAACAACAAAAAAAAAACCTAAACCACAGACAGTATAAGGAATTTAAATGTAGTCAGTTATATGTTAAAAATGTCATCAAATTATGGAGTTTACACACACACACACACACACACACACACACACAGGGCTGATCACTATGATTTTAGATCTGCTTCATGTTGTCTGCGTGTTTAATAGAAATAATAGAAATGTATAACACTATTCTAATCTTCAGTGAGTCATCCTCCATGTAACACGTGATTGGGCAAAAAAAAAGGAGAAAAAGATAATTCTATTACTATGCAAATGAGCCTATTGCGTCATCTATCCACTTTCTGAACTTTCCTACAAGCATCACTTTACACATGTTTGTGAAAATAAAGTCATGAGTTTTATTTCACACTGCAGCATTAAACCCGGACTCTAACCTCTAACCTCTCTCTCTCTCCAACTTTACCTGTTACCTGTGTGGCTAGCATTAGCATGCTAATACACGCTGAGCACCCATGTGGCGGTTTGACAGATCTCCGGACCAATCCCGGCCAAGTGCATGCAACTCCACACGGGTTGAATGATAAAGGTTAACTATTCAACATCCTGTCCAGACCCTTTCATTTACATCTGATAGAAATTACATTCATTCTCACCCGCTGCTGGTGTTGCATACAATAAACCTGCTAACAGCAGAAGAGTGTAAAAGAGATCCATGCTTTCATTCATCGACCTCTCCTGGGCGTCTGTCGCGGGAATATGACGTCATTGCGTAGCAACCGGTCGTTTTTTTCTTTGTTTGTATTTTTAAGTGTAAATGAGAACTGTATTTAGAAAATGTATCGTTTTGGGTGTGTTTACTGATTATTACTAATTATGAAAGATCAGTGTGAAAGTAATAAATTGTTTCTAATTTAATTATTTTACTTGCTATGTGTTAGGTTCTAAACACAGATTCTGGAGTACTAATCCTCTTTAATGTAAGACTTTAATGTAAGACAGAGTTCATTTGAAGATTTTACACAGTAAAATCACATTTAAAAAATAAAAAAAAAGCTAGCAGGAAAGATTCTGAGAGATGGACTTTCTTTTTGTTGATTGTCCCTTTGTCTCTATGACTTTTCATCAAATACTACTTTTAATTTATAGAATATTATGGTTTTAAATCAGTAAATATTTATATACATAATGTACACATATTTCACAATGTTACCCAAACTTGTTTTTTTTTTCGAACAGATGTTTGCCTCTGGGGTTTTTTTTTTCCTGTGCCTCCAGGATTTCGAGATTTTTCGATCGCCGAAATTAACGCAAAATCAAAGAAACTCCGCAATCTTCGGAGGAGCCGCAGTTATTAAAAAATTCCCGCAGATTCGGGCCGAGACGCGTCGTGTGACGTCATCAGAACGCGCGTTCAGCCGAAGCCGTCTTCAATTCTCGTGCGTTGACCATGAGTACAGCTGAAATCTCTCATTTACCAACAAACATCATAGACCGTGTTAACTATTTCCTGCCAATTCAAGTAGTTTTCCGCAAAAAAAAGCACAAAAACGTCAGAAAATTACAGCGCAAATATTGAAGAAGAAAAAAAGCCGCAGCAAAATCAAGCATTTTTGGCCGCAACAATCACAAAAAACTCCTGATTTTCACAGGTGTGGGGATGTGTACAGGATGTTTTAACAGTACTATCATGGAAATGTGATTAAAACATATTTAAAGATGAGTACTGTAGGTTCTGTATTAACTCACTACAGACGTGTAGACTAGCTAGACTAGGGAAGTTATTACAATTCAAAAGGCTTTACACAGTAAGTTTACTTTTGATGCTTAAATGTATAAATGCACCACAGTTTTATAATGAATGCATTTCTTTATACAGACTAAAGGGCCACAGTTACAGTATATTACAGTACAGTATTTAACCTTTGTGTATATTTGTCTATTTATTTACTTACTGACTGACTGACATATTAATCTCACTGGTATATTGTGTGCATTATAGCATTATAGTCTTGAAAATCACTAATATAAATGTAAAAAGAAGAGATGACCAATACTGTATGGCTAACTCTTTTTTTCTCTAACATTCTGTAACAGTGATAAACAATGTACAGTACAGAAGGAGGTCAGTTAAGGTTCACATTGTTGTCATTATTGTTGCTGAAACAGTATATAAAAATGATGTAGGAAAAAAATAGATAAGTTATGAAAGCTGTTATGAAATAAGTTTCATCATTCCAATGCTCTCATAACTGGAGAGGTTTCCGCGCATGCGCAGAAGCTCCGACCTGAAACCGGATGTGAGTGAAACGAAGGACAACAACGTTTGTTATTTGTAGTAGAATGCAGAAAACATTATAATCAGTTTTAAATATATATATATATATATATATATATATATATATATATATATATATATATATATATATATATTAGCGATATATAACATAATTAATTATTTACGTTTAAAAAAACAACTTTAATTAGTTCCTGTTAAACAGGAAGGCTTACACTTAGATTTGAATACGAACACAACGCTTCGAGTTTATTTAGTTCTTATTTCTTCAAATAATCGTTTTACTAAGCTTAATTGTAGATTTATTTTAAAATTCTAGTCTATTTTTGGCAATGATATCAAATAACAGTTCTTCGAAACCCAGCGCTAGTTCCCGGTATCAGTTACAAAACTTGACAAGCTCAGGTTTTGTAACCGACATTCCTCTGGCCAATAGGAGCGCGCCTTTCCTGATCACGTGACCGTGTATTTTTATGTAACACGCTGGCAGTAGCACGCGCAATTAAGGTTATCCTTATACACCAGTCTAGCTTTTGTAGCTTAGTGTTGGGTTAAAAATGTGTTTTCTACGCGGATATTAATTTATTATTTCTTTTCTTTTTTTTTTTTTTTAATTCCGTAGAAAAATAAAGCTGGAAAAAAATAATAACAATAAGATGTCGATTCAAGAGCCGGACCAAAACTGTGTCTCATCAGGGGACAGAGGGGGTTTCTTCATCCCGTCCGACACCGAGCAGGACTGGGCCGGGGAAGAAGACGGAGACCGGGTCGGGGTTCAGCAGAAACGCCTCAGAGGAGCGCTGGATGCGTTATTCAGAGCCGTGACGAGCGAGTCCGAGTCCGTGCGACCCGAACACATCAGCACTTTAGTAGAAATCATCGTGCGGAACTTTAAGAAGAAGGAAACCTCTGTTTTATGGGCGCAGAGCGCTCAGGACGGAGAACTGGACGGGGAACTGGACTGTCCCGGCTGTAACCGGTTTATATCGGAACCGGTTACCGTCGCGTGCGGACATTCCTACTGCAGGAGCTGCTTACAGGAAGCATTCCTGTCTAAATGTAGAAAATGCCATGAGGAGATCGGGGCGAAACATCTGCTCTGTGCTAATGTGCTCCTGTGTGGACTTTTAGAGAAATGGTTTCCGGAGGAAATACAGAAAACCAAGCGGATAGCAGAAGTGAAAGGGCTGCTGAGGAGCAAACAGTTCACCCAGGTGCTTTCATTAGCAACACAGCTGTTAGAATCCGGTAAGTTCTTCCTTTTATTTTTATTTTATTCACAATATTCATATTGTTTTAATTGTACAAACACAGTCTCACTCAGTAGTTCCAACACCGCCTGTTCTACACGGTTCGGGTCGCAGAACCAGCACACTGACTAACATTTCTTTGTTATACTTTTTATGGAGAGTGTTGTGGAATGAAGCCCGGCTCTCACTGCGCATGCGCACTGCACCCTCTGTTACAAAAGACAAACGCGAACAGCGCATGCGCGGAGCTAAAAGTTGCGTAAGGTGCTTCGTGACGCGGGTGTTCGGTTTTATAACGCGAGTGGTGTGTGTGTGTGTGTGTGTGTGTGTGTGTTCCACCAGCAGTCATGGGTTGTGAGATTATTAGGTTTATAAGCGGCGTGGTAAAACGGTGAAATGCAAGAGAGACACAGGAAAAAAGAGAAACGAGAACAAGTGGAGGTGTCGCGAATTCTCGCGAGATCTGCGTCCACGTGCAGAACTGTCAGTGGTGCCATAGCACAAAGCCGCCCGGTTCTGTCTCACAGGCTCCCGACCCTGGTCTTGAAGAACCCCCTGATGGTGGCTGTGTGATAGAATGATTTAATCCGCCCTACACGATCATGTCACTCATGCAGGCCACGCCCATAAGAGACACGACAGACCGCTGTACTCTAGATGAGGTCATTTAACTTATTCTAGTTATTGTGTGTTGCTGGTTTTCTTTAGAACCCTGTCACTTGCATTGGGTTCTCAAGGTTCTTCGTGATTTTTAGCAGAGCGGGAACCTTCACACTCACCCTGGTTCCACATCCTGTAGGATAATTTTGGTGTCTAAGGACCTCTTCTCTCTCTCTCTAGACCCCAGTAATATCAGACTGCGAGTGTGTCGAGCCGAAGCGTATCGGCGTTTGCAGCACTATCGTCACGCTCTAGAAGACTTCGATGTGTGTGAGAGCATTGCTCCGTCTGTCGAGGTGGGCAACAAACTACACTTTACGATTACAGTTTACTTTCACATCAACTGTCTCACCACCACGACTGTTTCTCTCTCTTTCTCTCTCTCTCTCTCTGTCTCTCTCTCTCTCAGGTGGTGTTCTGTAAGGCTAAGCTGTTAAAGGAAATGGGTCGAGTGGACGAGTCTGTAAAACTCTTCCTGCAGTGTCTCTGTGTGGATCAGGACTTCCAGGAGGCCAGACAGGAAGTGGAAAATGTATGTAATAAATAAATAAATGAATAAATAAAATCATCATACGGTGAAACGCTGTATTCTGATTGGTCAGCCATGTTTTTTCTCCCTGCAGATCCTGTGTGATCTCCTGGTTGCGACATGTGAGGGCGTACAGGCGAGTCTGAAACACACGCGCGCACACACACACAGAGTGATTTGTGTATTAGCCAGAGATGGAAAGTCGAATCGCACTTAAGTCGCAAAAAAAAAGATGAGACTTGACTTGGACTTGGACCTCAGGGACTTGTGAACGTGTCTGATATTAGCATACTGACAGTTAGCGCTCTTTGTGTCCCTCAGACGCTCGAGGAGAGTTCGGAGCCCTCGGGTCTAATCCGAGCTCAGTCTCTACGGGCTCACGTAGTGGGCGGAGCCCGAGGAGACGGGCTGAAGCGGGTTAGCTCTGCCCCTCAGCTGGGAGAAAAGGGCGCACTGCTGAAGAGGAAGCTGTCCGGGTTGGAGGCGGGGCCTGAAGTGGTGGAAACCGGCGACACCAAACACAAAAAGCATGGAGGTCAGTCGCATCGTTCAGGTTTTAGTATTAACATTTCCACACACACGCGCGCGCACACACACGCACGTCACAGGAGTGTGTTTTGATCTTCATCTCTCTCTTTCTCTCACACACACTCTACAGTGAGCGCCACAGCGTCTGTGTGTAGCGATGAAGATAAACTCCACCTCAGTGTACCGAGAGATCTGCTGGACCCCGGCGACTTCGAGTGCTCGCTGTGCATGAGGTACAGAACATGTAGCCTTTATATCTAACCCAGCTAGCTAACCTAGCCACAGCTAAGCTACAGCTAAACTCTCTCTGTTTCTCTCTCTCTCTGTCTCTGTCTCTGTATGTGTCTGTTGTAGACTGTTCTATGAGCCGGTGACGACGCCGTGTGGACACACGTTCTGTAAGAGCTGCCTGCAGAGGAGTTTAGATCACAGCCCTCAGTGTCCTCTGTGTAAAGAGAGCCTGAGACTGGTGAGTGAGGACATCTGCTCAAATAAACAACATTAATGTTGCTAACAGTGAGGCCAAGCTAACCGTGCTCCGCTGACTCAGCCACCTTAGTGTCTTTCTGTTCCAACTGGAACCCGATTCATAACCGACTTTCAGTGAGCCCGACGCGAAGCTGCTGATTGGTCGGCTGCCGTGATGACGTCATCAGCCAGCAGTTGGAATTCAAATGGGAAAAAATTCCATCACTGTGGAGAAAATCTCACTTTAATCTGAAACAGAAACTAATTACTAACACAAATATCCACTGAAATTACACGTGTGCACTGAGAAAAGCGGGAATTCATAATAATAGTAATAATAATAATAATAATAATAATAATAATAATAATAATGATAATCCATCATATTCATCATCATTAGTAATAACTCTTATTACTGACCTAATTCATTCACGTTAAATGCATTTTTATATTAACAAATACCAAGCAGTAATAAACATGAAGAACAGTCATTTTATTGAAATAGAAATTAATGTTAAATATTTAAAATTCATAATTATATATTCAATTCAATTTTATTTGTATAGCGCTTTTTACAATAGACATTGTCTCAAAGCAGCTTTACAGAAATATCAACATGGTATACAGATATTAAAGGTGCGAATTTATCCCAAGAATCCCATGAATTTATTCATATTATTTGTATATTTTTTGTGTGTGTATATATATATATATATATATATATATATATATATATATATAAAATTTAAATCTTACTGTCTCTCTCTCTCTGCCTGTCTGTCT